>NW_026909659.1:147500-207500 GCF_023558435.1 Drosophila sulfurigaster albostrigata
TATATGATTATTTTCATATATTATTTATATATGACTTATGCCGGCAAGACTCACTCCATATACATAGTCATATATATTTCACTTGTGAAATTTTTCTCATATGACATGCCTGCTCGACATCACTAACCCTATATAGGTTTTGTGACACGTTTTCTACAACCAGCTCATTTTACTAAGGTCTACAATCTAATGTATCTTTATGTTGCACTAATTTAATAATACAATAGTAAAACTTCATTATTTTTAACTTTTTTAATCATATTGCCTTCTATATGATTATTTTCATATATTATTTATATATGACTTATGCCGGCAAGACTCACTTCATATACATAGTCATATATATTTCACTTGTGAAATTTTTCTCATATGACATGCCTGCCCGACCTCACCACCCCTATAGAGGTTTTGTGACACGTTTTGTACAACCAGCTCATTTTACTAAGGTCTACCATCTAATGTATCTTTATGTTGAACTAATTTAATAATACAACATTAAAACTTCATTATTTTAACTTTTTAATCATATTGCCTTCTATATGATTATTTTCATATATTATTTATATATGACTTATGCCGGCAAGACTCACTCCATATACATAGTCATATATATTTCACTTGTGAAATTTTTCTCATATGACATGCCTGCCCGACCTCACCACACCTATAGAGGTTTTGTGACACGTTTCCTACAACCAGCTCATTTTACTAAGGTCTACCATCTAATGTATCTTTATGTTGAACTAATTTAATAATACAACATTAAAACTTCATTATTTTTAACTTTTTTAATCATATTGCCTTCTATATGATTATTTTCATATATTATTTATATATGACTTATGCCGGCAAGACTCACTCCATATACATAGTCATATATATTTCACTTGTGAAATTTTTCTCATATGACATGCCTGCCCGACCTCACCACCCCTATAGAGGTTTTGTGACACGTTTTCTACAACCAGCTCATTTTACTAAGGTCCACCACCTAATGTATCTTTATGTGTCACTAATTTAATAATACAACAGCAAAACTTCATTATTTTATCATCAATAATTTTATTAAATACAAGTACAATCGTAAATTGTTTAACATTGTTTAAAATTTTTGTCAAAGTTGAAATCATATGTCAGTTCAATAAAAAATTCACCAAGTCCAAAAAAATGTTTTCTCAAATTTAACTCGAATTTTTATCTCATTATATAAATAACCTTTATAAAATTCTATTTAAAAGGTTTTTCATTCAATTTTCACATGTTGAAATTTTTTGTCAATGTTGAACTCATATCTCGGTAGAACCTCATATCATATGGCTGCAGTTCAATAAAAAATTCACCAAAAAAATTTTTTCTCAAGTTAAATTCAAAATCTTATCTCATTATATTAATAAACTGTATAAAATGCTATTTAAAAAGTTGTTCATTCAATTTTCACATGTTGAAATTTTTTGTCATATTTCGCTAGAACCTTATAAATATGGCTGCAGTTCAATAAAAAATTCACCAAGTCCAAAAAAATGTTTTCTTAAATTTAACTCGAATTCTTATCTTAGTATATTAATAAACTGTATTAAATGCTATTTAAAAAGTTTTTCATTCAATTTTCACATGTTGAAATTTTTTGTCAAAGTTGAACTCATATCTCGGTAGAACCTCATATCATATGGCTGCAGTTCAATAAAAAATTCACCAAGTCCAAAAAATTTTTCTCAAGTTAAATTCAAAATCTTATCTCATTATATTAATAAACTGTATAACATGCTATTTAAAAAGTTTTTCATTCAATTTTCACATGTTGAAATTTGTTGTCAATGTTGAACTCATATCTCGGTAGAACCTCATATCATATGGCTGCAGTTCAATAAAAAATTCACCAAGTCCAAAAAAAAATTGTTCTCAAGTTAAATACAAAATCTTATCTCATTATATTAATAAACAGTATAAAATGCTATTTAAAAAGTTTTTCATTCAATTTTCATATGTTGAATTTTTTTGTCAAAATTGAACTTATAAGTTTTTCATGTCTTAATTTGCGAGACTAATATGATGGCGTTTTTTTTCTACCAAATTCAAGTAAATGCGTACCAAATAAATGCATATTTAAAATTAGCAAGCATTCTATACACATAGATATACCATGCATATTTTTAATTTTCGCCACTAATATAATGGCGTCCTTTTGCTACCAAATAAATATATATTACCAACGTATAATAAATAAATGCATATTTAAAATACGCAAGTATTTTGTACACATAGATACACCATGCATATTTTTAATTTTCGCCACTTATATGATGCCGTCCTTTTGCTACCAAATAAATATGTATAACTAACACATACTATATAAATGCATATTTAAAATATGCAAGTATTTTGTACACATAGATATACTATGCATATTCTTCATTTTCGCCACTAATATGATGGCGTCCTTTTGCTACCAAATAAATATATATTACCAACGTATAATAAATAAATGCATATTTAAAATACGCAAGTATTTTGTAAACATAGATATACCATTCATAATTTTAATTTTCGCCACTAATATAATGGCGTCCGTTTTGCTACCAAATAAATTTATATAACTAACGCATACTAAACAAATGCATATTTAAAATATGCAAGTATTTTGTACACATTGATATACTATGCATATTCTTAATTTTCGCCACTAATATAATGGCGTCCCTTTTGCTACCAAATAAATATATATAACTAACGCATACTAAATAAATGCATATTTAAAATATGCAAGTATTTTGTACACATGGATATACTATGCATATTCTTAATTTTCGCCACAAATATGATGGCGTTCTTTTGCTACCAAATAAATATATATTACCAACGCATAATAAATAAATGCATATTTAAAATTACGCAAGTATTTTGTAAACAAATTTTCGCCACTAATATGATGGCGTCCTTTTGGCTACCAAATAAATATATATTACCAACGCATAATAAATAAATGCATATTTAAAATCTGCAAGTATTTTGTACACATAGATATACTATGCATATTCTTAATTTTCGCCACTAATATGATGGCGTCCTTTTGCTACCAAATAAATATATATTACCAACGTATAATAAATAAATGCATATTTAAAATACGCAAGTATTTTGTAAACATAGATATACCATTCATAATTTTAATTTTCGCCACTAATATAATGGCGTCCGTTTTGCTACCAAATAAATTTATATAACTAACGCATACTAAACAAATGCATATTTAAAATATGCAAGTATTTTGTACACATTGATATACTATGCATATTCTTAATTTTCGCCACTAATATAATGGCGTCCCTTTTGCTACCAAATAAATATATATAACTAACGCATACTAAATAAATGCATATTTAAAATATGCAAGTATTTTGTACACATAGATATACTATGCATATTCTTAATTTTCGCCACTAATATGATGGCGTCCTTTTGCTACCAAATAAATATGTATTACCAACGCATAATAAATAAATGCATATTTAAAATCTGCAAGTATTTTGTACACATAGATATACTATGCATATTCTTAATTTTCGCCACAAATATGATGGCGTTCTTTTGCTACCAAATAAATATATATTACCAACGCATAATAAATAAATGCATATTTAAAATTACGCAAGTATTTTGTAAACAAATTTTCGCCACTAATATGATGGCGTCCTTTTGGCTACCAAATAAATATATATTACCAACGTATAATAAATAAATGCATATTTAAAATACGCAAGTATTTTGTAAACATAGATATACCATTCATAATTTTAATTTTCGCCACTAATATAATGGCGTCCGTTTTGCTACCAAATAAATTTATATAACTAACGCATACTAAACAAATGCATATTTAAAATATGCAAGTATTTTGTACACATTGATATACTATGCATATTCTTAATTTTCGCCACTAATATAATGGCGTCCCTTTTGCTACCAAATAAATATATATAACTAACGCATACTAAATAAATGCATATTTAAAATATGCAAGTATTTTGTACACATAGATATACTATGCATATTCTTAATTTTCGCCACTAATATGATGGCGTCCTTTTGCTACCAAATAAATATGTATTACCAACGCATAATAAATAAATGCATATTTAAAATATGCAAGTATTTTGTACACATAGATATACTATGCATATTCTTCATTTTCGCCACTAATATGATGGCGTCCTTTTGCTACCAAATAAATATATATTACCAACGCATAATAAATAAATGCATATTTAAAATTACGCAAGTATTTTGTAAACAAATTTTCGCCACTAATATGATGGCGTCCTTTTGGCTACCAAATAAATATATATTACCAACGCATAATAAATAAATGCATATTTAAAATATGCAAGTATTTTGTACACATAGATATACTATGCATATTTTTAATTTTTGCCACTAATATGATGGCGTCCTTTTGGCTACCAAATAAATATATATAATTAACGCATACTAAATAAATGCATATTTAAAATAAACAATTATATTTTGTACACATTTATATATTATTTATTTATATATATAATATATTCATATATTGTATAAATATTCTTCTTATATGCGTAATTGTATAACATAATTATGCATACAATTTTGCATATTTATATAGTAATATATCCACCACCAGAATAATTTCTCGTACATGACAAACACTCATAATTATTCCCCTATCTTCCAAATTCTTTCCCACAAATCATATCATAAACATAAACATTTGTCGCGACGGCACCAACTGTCACAAACAAAAAGATCCTATTACATTGGCGATCGTGCCACTTCCAAAAAATCCAAAGTCCATTAAAATTTTCCATTTGCAACTTGAGGACTCAGCATTACTGCACTAACACAAACACAAAACATCACACGTATGTTAGCCCTAAGTCGTAATAAGAACTTTCATGTTAGAGTTCAGCATATTGTGAGTTCAGTTTTTAAAGACACTTTCCTCACTTAAGACGCGTAGCCCGCGAGCTTATAAATAAAAATAAAGTAGTCTATTAAGTAAACAAAAATAAATCCTTGTGTTTTATTTTTTTTACTGTTCGTGCACCGCGAACATTTTATTGGCGCAGCCGGTAGGATACGTCGTACTAGTTACTGAATCAACAAAGCAGTCGTGAACCGCTAGAAGGACTTTAACATTGTCCTGGGTGAACGCGTCCTAGTTGTGAACTATACAAAACGTATCCGCGAAAAACATCTACGTGCGTGAGTGCGTTATTAAAACGGTAATACAAAAAACCTTGTAAAAAATCCGTCATAATAAAAAACTCAAAAAAACCCGAAACACGTGTGCAAATTAATAACAAATCAAAAATGGCAACCGAACTAACAGAAGCACACTTAAACCAGTGTATAAATCAAATCAAACACGTGCCAGCGTTTGATAACGGAGCAGAAAATTTGTCGGCATTTATAAAGAGAATAGATTTTATTCTGTCTCTATACCCAACAACTGATGTACGCCAAAGCAGCGTAATCTTCGGTGCTATTGAACGACAACTGGATGGAGAAGCCTTGCGTACATCCCAGATTACGCAATCCAACAATTGGATGTCGCTGAGATCCTCCCTAATCGAGGAATTCAGGACACAGACACCTTATGAAGAGTTACTAAGAAGACTATACAACACCAACTGGAATGGAAGTCTACGTAAGTTCGTCGAAGAGCTCGAGAGAAAATCCTATATTGTTAGCAATAAGTTAGCACTAGACACTGACGGTAGCACAGCAATAATATACAGAAATGCACTAAAAATTACTACAAAAAATGTAATAACCAAAAAATTACCAGACAGGATATACATGACCTTAGCAAGGCATGATATAACTTCAATAAGCAAGCTAAAAGCCGTTGCTCAAACAGAAGGCATTTATGAGTCTTATGAGACTCAGAATAACCATAAAAGTGAAAACAATAGTCGTAAGAATCAAAATAAATCTTACGCAAACTATTCAAACAATTCTAATTCAGATGATTCGTCCAATTCAAAACCACAAATCAATTACTCAAATTCAAATCAGAATAATCAAAATATTCACCAAGAAAAACTAAAAGAAGCTCAAACCCAAAACCCTTATAACTATTCGAGGGACACCTCAACAAGCCGTGGGCCTAACCCACCGGTAAAAAGACAAAGGGAAAGCCAAAGTGGCCAGTTCAAAATGAAGCAAGGTGAAAATTTTCATCAAAGTGCCTCGGAACTAAATGCAGAGCAAACACACCATACATAAGAATTAAAATGAATGAAGTAAACCTAAAATGTATCATTGATACAGGTTCTTCAATAAACCTTTTAAAACAAAATATTTTCAGTTTTCCAATTCATAAAAATCCAATCAATGTTCAAACAATTAACATAATGGCACTACCGAATTATCAGAAAGTATACTTTTTGGTCCCAGCAGACTTTGCCCTACAAAACAAAAATTTTACATTCATAATTTCTCTGAAAATTATGATATGCTATTAGGAAGAGAATACTTAAAAGCCAGTAAATCCCAAATTGATTACGAAAAGGGTACAGTTACATTAGGAGAATATAAATTTACATTTCAAAACGAAGAAGAAAATTCTGAAGAAACTTACACAGAGGATTGTGCAAATCCACCCTTCACCGAAGATAGGCCATTCAACTTCGCAATCGAAGATGAATTAAAAGAGTGTAATGAGTTCAGACTTGAACATCTTAACACAGAAGAGGTTGAAAAACTAAAAAAGGTTTTACATGAATTTCGCGATATTCAGTACCGGGAAGGTGAAAATTTGACTTTCACTAGTACGATTAAGCATTCAATTCAAACGAAACACGAAGACCCATTATATAAAAGACCCTATAAATACCCACAGGCTTACGATCAAGAAGTCAATAAACAAATCAACGAAATGATAGAGCAGGGCATAATTAAAAAATCAAAATCCCCTTATTGTTCACCCATCTGGATTGTTCCAAAAAAAAAATGGACGCTTCAGGAAAACAAAAATTCCGGTTAGTCATTGACTACCGAAACCTCAATGAAATAACCATTGACGACAAATTCCCCATTCCAAATATGGATGAGATCCTAGACAAGTTAGGCAAATGCCAATACTACACTACGATCGATCTTGCAAAGGGTTTCCATCAAATCCAAATGGATCCCGATTCAATTGCAAAAACTGCCTTTTCACTCACTCGTATGCCCTTTGGGCTTAAAAATGCTCCAGCGACTTTCCAGCGCTGTATGAATAACCTACTTGAAGATCTGATCTTCAAGGATTGTCTAGTTTACTTAGATGATATTATTATCTACTCCACTTCATTGGAAGAGCACATATCATCCATTTCGAAAGTCTTCTCAAAACTTCGGGAAGCAAATTTGAAATTACAATTAGACAAATGCGAATTCATGAAGAAGGAAACTGATTTCCTCGGGCATGTAATCACCACGCAAGGTATAAAACCAAATCCAAACAAAATTAAACAAACAAAACGCCACCATAAACATAAAAGATCCCACTTATGTGTCAGCATTTGAAAAATTCAAAGTATTAATAACGTCCGATCCGATACTAGTTTATCCAAATTTCGAGAAACCATTCTCATTGACTACAGATGCTAGCAACTTCGCTATAGGCGCCGTTCTATCACAGGAACACAAACCCATTTGCTATGCAAGTCGAACATTAAACGAACACGAATCAAACTATTCAGCTATAGAGAAAGAACTATTAGCTATCGTGTGGGCAACCAAATATTTCCGTTCTTACCTATTCGGTAGAAAATTCCAGATCTTAAGCGATCACAAACCACTAGTTTGGCTCAGTAACATTAAAGAACCAAACATGAAATTACAAAGATGGAAAATCCGATTAAACGAATACGATTATCAAATCAAGTATTTACCAGGAAAAGAAAATAACGTAGCAGATGCACCTTTACGTATAAAAATAGAAGAGAATTTCTTAGGAGAAGATGCAATTAGCACAGGAGCAACTATACATAGTGCTCAAGAGGATCAATATCACATACCAATAACCGAAAGACCTTTAAACTACTTTAACAGGCAAATAGAATTCATAAAAGGTGACGATAATAAAGTTGAAACAAACCACTATTTTCATAAACTTAACATAAAAATTTCTTAAAGGAAATTATACAATCAATATGCTAAAGATATGATAAAGGAATATCTTTGCTCGAAAAAGAGTATTGTCTATTTTCACAATGAAATAGATTTTCCAATTTTCCAAAGAGCTTATTTAGAAATAATAAATCCAAGTAATATAACTAAAATAATGAAAACAAGCTTAAAATTAATTGACTTACAAACTTTTGCAGAGTTTAAAGAATTAATTTTAAAAACACATAAAAAATTGATACATCCAGGTATAGAAAAAACAATAAATTGGTTTAAGGAAAAATATTATTACCCTGATTACCAAAACTAATACAAAATCTAATTAATGAATGTGAAATTTGCAACATAGCTAAAACCGAACATAGAGATACAACACTCACGTTCGAGATAACAACCGAAGTACTTAATGTTAGGAATAAATATGTTATAGATTTTTATATGATAGATAAGAAACAATTTCTTTCTTGTATAGATGTTTATTCTAAATTCACAACATTAGTTGAAGTTCAAAGTAGAGATTGGTTAGAAGCTAAAAGAGCTTTACTAAACGTTTTCAATGAAATGGGAAAACCCATAGAGATAAAAGCAGACAAAGATTCAGCATTCATCAGTGCGGCTTTGCAAATTTGGTTACAAGAAGAAGGCATAAAAATTAACATAACAACAAGTAAAACAGGAATATCAGATATAGAAAGGTTTCATAAAACTATAAATGAAAAGTTAAGAATAATAGGAAGCGACGATAATATAGAGAATAAAATAACAAAGTTTGAAACAATATTATATACTTATAATTATAAAACAAAACATAAGGCAACTAATAGAACTCCAGCAGATATTTTTATTTATGCAGGAACCCCCTGAATATAACTCACAAGAGAATAAAGTAAATCAAATAAATAACCTCAATAAAAACAGAAGTGATTTTGAAATAGATACACGATTTAGACAAGCTCCATTGGTTAAATCAAAAACAACAAATCCTTTCAAAAAGACAGGTAATATTAAAAAAGCTTGATGAAAAACATTACGAAGAAACTAATAGAGGTAGAAAAGTTACACACTATAGATCGAAGTTTAAAAAGAAGAAAATAATTAACAAAAGTAAATATGTTAATTCCAGCCCGAATGATGAAACATCCTAAATTGCTGATGTTACTCATATTGTCAACTATTTGTACAACTGTAAACACTCAACAAGTCGAAGTAAATCCCATTCAAAATGATCAAGGATTCATCCTATTTGAGTCAGGAACAATTAATTTACCAATATCCTTCGAACATCATTGCTTAACTATAAACGTAACACAAATAGAGAACTCTTTTGATTTATTATTAACTCAAAGCCATATCCTTAACAAGTACCCCCAAATAAAATATTTAATGAATAAATTAGAAAAGCAAATGGCAGGTATCAGAATAACAAGTCGTACTAAACGAGGTTTATTCGATTTCATAGGATCATCACTTAAATTCCTTTTTGGCACGTTAGATGAAGAAGATAAGAAACAATTTGAAAACCAAATTAACATTATTGCCCATAATTCAATTCAGGCAAATAATCTTAATGATTTTATAAATACATTTAATCAAGGTATTAATATTATAAATAATCAAAGCAAAATTTTGGAAGAAGAAAAACAATTAAATTCATTAATTTTAACATTGAACATTTTACCGAATATATAGAAGACATCGAACTAAGCCTACAATTAACTCGCTTAGGAATATTTAATCCAAAATTACTTAAACACCATCAAATAGATCACATTAATCACGAAAAGTTGATGAATATTAAAACTTCTGCTTGGTTCAGTACACTTACAAATGAAATTTTCATCATGTCCCATATTCCATTGAGTAATCTTGAAACCAAAACTTTCCAAGTAATCCCTTACCCAGATAAGAATGGACAAATCATCAATGAAAGTGTTGAAGGAAAATTTTATTTACACAATAACTTTGTTTCGAATTCAATCTCTAAAAAGATCATAAATGACCAATGCATAACTAATATAATAAAACATGAAACTCCAGTTTGCACCTTTAATAAATATCGTAAACAAGAATTTATAAAAAAAGTAGAACCAAACATCATAATAACCTGGAACTTAACCAGAACCAAACTAAATCAAAATTGTAATGATTTAGAAATATACATCTGTGAGAGGGGGTTTGAGAGGAATTAATAGGCCTTCGAGTGTATTTGTAGGTTTATTTGGATAATTGAGTTGATGTGTTTTAACATTTTAAAATTATAATATTCTCAGGCAACTTGCTTCTTGTTCGAGTGCGTGCTTACAACTACTCGTATTGATTATCGATACTTAAGTACTTTAGCTAATATCGCGATACCAATACTGCATGCAGTATCGATACCGATAAATCAGGGCTTATGAACACTGGCTAATTTGTCCGTTGTTCACAGTCGGCCTCTCCTGACACATCGACGCGTCCTCGCAAGATTCGGGGGGGTGGTTCATACTCCAAATCCTCATCGTCAGTCTCCGATTTCTTCTCTGATTTCATATCGGCAATAATTTTTTTGATTTTCTCGTCCTGCAGCTGTATAGAAAATAACCAATCAGCTTCGTCAATTATGGCTTTTGAGATCTTTAAGCATGCTGTATCCATCTCATGATGATCTTCGAATGGTGCTCGACTTAGTGCATCCACATGACTCATCTGTGTTCCAGCGCGATGGACAATGTCTATGTCAAATTCTTGAATGCGCAACCACCATCTAGCAATCCGGGGTATAAGCTCTCGTTTCTCCATTGACGTTTTCAGTGCATTACAATCTGTAACAACTTTCAGCTTTTTACCATATACGTAGTATTTAAATCGCTCAACGATTCCACAACAGCTAAAGCTTCAAGCTCGTAACTGTGGAAGTTCTTCTCCGGTTTGGAAGTAGCTCGGCCAAAATAGGCAATTGGCTTTAACTGGTTCTCTTCATGTTGTAGCAATACTCCTGCCAAACCAATGGCACTGGCATCTGTATGAAGTTCATGATCAGCATCTAAACGGTAACTAGTGATTACTGGGTTTGATATCAGGCATCTCTTTAACTCGTCAAATGCATCTTGTTGTGCTGGCTTCCACATGAATTTCTGTTCCTTGCGCAATAGGAAACGCAATGGCTCTGAGATTATAGCATATCCAGCAACGAATTTGCGAAAATAACCAGTGAGACCCAGGAACTTTCTCACATCGGTTACATTAGTGGGCTTCGGAAACATTCTAATGGCATTCGTCTTAATATCCCCAGGGCTAATGCCGTCTGCATGTATTTGGTGACCAAGGAATGTGATTGACTGCTTGTATAGTTCACATTTATCCATGTTTAAAGTCAATCCACACTCGTGCAAAACTTTAAGGACTCGCTCTAGCTTCTCATACATTTCGCTAAAAGTATGGCTACCAATAAGGATGTCATCCATATAGTGTATCATATCGCCTTTGCACACTCTCCTCTGTAATTCTGCCATTAGTCGATTAAAAACAGCAGGTGCGTTCTTCAATCCAAATGGAAGTCGCTTGAATTCATATAATCCATCGGTGGTGATAAATGCTGTGAATTTCCTGCTCTCTGGGGCTATTTCAATCTGGTAATAGCCACTGTTAAGGTCCAGGGATGAAAAGTACTTATATCGTTTTGCCTCCTGCAGGCGCTCTTCAATGTTCGGTACTGGGAAATTTTCCTTCTTGATCAACTTGTTCAGACGTCTGTAATCGACACACATTCGATCACTACCATTCGGCTTTTTGATGAGCACTATCGGGCTGGCGTACTCTGATGTGGATAACGTTATAATATCCTGCTCCAACAACTCGTCGACCATTTTGCGAACAACTTCCTTCTTTGGCTCGGAAACTCGATAAGGCGCTTGAGAAACTGTCTGACCGCTCTCAACAATTATATGGGCTTGGACTAAATTTGTTTTTCCGATGTCTTGCAATCCTGTAGAGAAAACGTTGGGGAACCTTTCCAGCAAATTACGTATTTTGCCTCTTTCCTGATCATTCTGAAAATTGATCAAAAGTTTGTCTATAGCACTGCCGATTGGAATTAACTGCTGATGAACTGCTCGCTTAACTTCTGTGACATGTGGCTCAAAGCTTAGCGTGAGATGAGCGCTAATGATAACATCTTGTCCCAATAGGAAATCCTCCTGTAACAGGTCGTCGTCTGCTACATATACTTTGGCTGTGACCACTTTTCCTTCGATGTCCATATCCACAATGATCGCTTCTGTGAGGATACATGAACCCCCGCAAATGCCTCTTATTTGCATAGAACATTTGTGGCGTTCAGCGTTGATTTTCTTGGCAACAGATTGGCGCATGATACTAGCCTGGCTACCTGTATCAATGAAGGCGCTATACTCGTGTGAATTTATCAAGATTTTTCTGATGAAAAGTTTGTCATGATTGGTGGCTCCTAAACGCATTGTATTCGCGGAATGACAAGCTCCGTTTGGCTCATGAAATTTGTTGCATTTATTACAGCGCAGCTTTTTCTTTTCCTTTGTGCACGAATTAGCAAAGTGTCCCAACTCTCCGCAGTTGTAACACTTCAGGGTTTCCCTTGATTTTGATGACTTTACATCGCTGTCCTGCTTTTGCTCGAAGTTGCTGCCTTTTGGTAAGAATTCTTTTTTTGTTGTGCTCGGTCGACCTCTGTTTACAAAATAAGATTCCGCTGCATCACGAAGTTGCTTCATTGACGAGAAGTGAATCGCTGCAATACTGTTTTGCAGTTCTCGGTGCTGTAGTCCTGATCTTACATATCTTATAATAGCTGCTTCGCTTAGCTGGTACCGCACCCCAAGGGCGGACATCCTGAAACAGTACTCCTTGACCGTCTCCTTTGATCGTCTGGTTGCATTTGCCATAGTAAAATGCACTTCTGCTTCGTCTGGGCTGGCTCCGAACTCATCCTGTATAGCTTCCGCAAAACTATTCCATGTCGTGTGGAGAATAGGTGAGGAATCGAGCCACATCTTGGCTGGTCCCTTTAGTCGTGTGTATATTGCGAGTAATACAAATTTCTCGTCCCATTGATAAGCATCAACCACTTTGTTGACTCGATCAATGAACTGGTTTACGGAAATGGCGTTCTCATCACTTGGATCAAACTCCGGCAATGTGTTTGCAATTTCTTTCACCGATGCTTGTCTCATGACCTGTCCAATATGTCTGTTTTCATTGTTGATATTTTCGGGTTCCACTTCAATGATTTGCTGCTGTTGATTGTTTGTCATTGATGCTTCTGCATTTTGCCTTTGCATTGCGACTAGCTGACCCATCATATTCGTCAATGCTTTCATTTCATTTTGCAATTGTGAAATTGCCGCTGATTGTGACGTCATCGCTTCTTCTTGCTGCGTAGAAAGCCCAGCCGTTACTGGCATCTCTACTTCTTCCGATTGCTCAAATTCAATTAATCTTAGAATTAATTCAGCTCGGGTGCCTGAGCTTGACAAATTTCTAGCTCGTAGCAGGTACCTTAACTCGTCTACTTTGAGTCCATCTATTTTCGTCATTTTTCCAAACTCGATCGTCTCTCTGTCTTTGCTTTTACTTATTGCGCAATTCCCGTTGCATGTGTGCAAGCGAGACAACTGCTAAGTATTTCACAACGTTGGCGTCTATTTGCGAATTTCACCACAACTTTTCGTATACACACAAGCCTTTTGTATGTACATATATATGTCTTCAAGTTCACACAGATTCTTGAAATCGTCTCTTGCTTCCACAGGTTCACTAAGATTCCTGATCTCTCTATTTTGAATTCGTCCGCCGCGTGGATAAGGAACACATCCGTAATTTGCAATATACGTTGTCACATAGACCTTTGGGAACACATCCCATTACAAACTTTCCACGCCGACAATTCTTCTTGCTTTTTGTGAGTTTTCAGCACCACTCCTTCGTTTCACACATCCAACCTCAAGAATCCCACTTCTGAACTGTGAGAGGGGGTTTGAGAGGAATTAATAGGCCTTCGAGTGTATTTGTAGGTTTATTTGGATAATTGAGTTGATGTGTTTTAACATTTTAAAATTATAATATTCTCAGGCAACTTGCTTCTTGTTCGAGTGCGTGCTTACAACTACTCGTATTGATTATCGATACTTAAGTACTTTAGCTAATATCGCGATACCAATACTGCATGCAGTATCGATACCGATAAATCAGGGCTTATGAACACTGGCTAATTTGTCCGTTGTTCACACATCGAAAAAGATAAAATAATAAAAATATTTAATTGTACCATTGAATTAAAAAATGTTAAAATTTCAAATAGAGCGCAACAATTTACAACTATTATGTTTACAGAATACAATGTAACTAAAATAGAACCACTATCACACATTGAAATAAAAGAAATGATTATGTATAACAATAGAGAAAACAATAATTATAAATATCCAATAATTATGATTGTATTAATATTAATCCTCATTGTTATATACAACTTAGTGAATAAGAAAATTAAAACACTATTCAACATAATAACACAAAAATTTGTAAGAACACATAACACAGACATAAGTGCTAATGCTGAAACCGATAATATTGAAATTCCAGTCCCACTTATGTACCCCGAACTAAACGCTTGAGGACAAGCTAACCTCTATAGGTGGGGGGAGTAATATATCCACCACCAGAATAATTTCTCGTACATGACAAACACTCATAATTATTCCCCTATCTTCCAAATTCTTTCCCACAAATCATATCATAAACATAAACATTTGTCGCGACGGCACCAACTGTTACAAACAAAAAGATCCTATTACATTGGCGATCGTGCCACTTCCAAAAAATCCAAAGTCCATTAAAATTTTCCATTTGCAACTTGAGGACTCAGCATTACTGCACTAACACAAACACAAAACATCACACGTATGTTAGCCCTAAGTCGTAATAAGAACTTTCATGTTAGAGCTCAGCATATTGTGAGTTCAGTTTTTAAAGACACTTTCCTCACTTAAGACGCGTAGCCCGCGAGCTTATAAATACAAATAAAGTAGTCTATTAAGTAAACAAAAATAAATCCTTGTGTTTTATTTTTTACTGTTCGTGCACCGCGAACATCTAATTATATATGTAAACATATATATGTTTCCATATATACATCATACATATAATATTTTTTATATATGCCTTAAACATATATATTTTATCGAATCGTCAAGCAAAGGATAAGCTTCAGTGGATCGCAGTATGGCAGCTGCTCAACCACTTACAACACCTTGCCTGTTATATAAGTCGTTTACAATTGATTCAAGGCTTTGTCATTGTATTAAATAATGTTTTAATATATAACTAGCGCGGCACCAGGTGATCGAAGATCCTCCCAATTTACTATGTTATATGTAACATTGGCATCACATCCATCGTCGTCTATTAAATGAATAATAAACTTTTAATGGTTTAGAAGCCATACAATGCAAATTGCCCCTTATTTATCATTGCAGTCCAGCACGGATACGACCTTAGAGGCGTTCAGGCATAATCCAACGGACGTAGCGTCATACCACTGTTCGCTCGAACAAGTATTGTACCATTGGTCCGTACCTGCGGTTCCTCTCGTACTACGCAGGAATGCTGTTGCAACAACGTTTTGTCATTAGTAGGGTAAAACTAACCTGTCTCACGACGGTCTAAACCCAGCTCACGTTCCCTTGCATGGGTGAACAATCCAACGCTTGGTGAATTTTGCTTCACAATGATAGGAAGAGCCGACATCGAAGGATCAAAAAGAGACGTCGCTATGAACGCTTGGCCGCCACAAGCCAGTTATCCCTATGGTAACTTTTCTGACACCTCTTGTTAAAACTCTTTAAACCAAAAGGATCGATAGGCCGAGCTTTTGCTATCCCTGTGTGTACTGAACACCGATATCAAGTCAGCATTTGCCCTTTTGGTCTATGTGTGGTTTCTGTCCGCACTGAGCTGGCCTTGGGACACCTCCGTTATTATTTGAGAGATGTACCGCCCCAGTCAAACTCCCTACCTGGCAATGTCCTTGAATTGGATCATACCTGAGTAATTGGAGTTATACCAAATTTTTAATTTAAGAATACATAAATGCACTCTCTCATTAATGAATTTGTTAGCGATTATATAACAAACTCGTGATACTTTGATCAAGAAGCTTGCATCAAAACCCAATACCATAAGATATAATAAATATTTCCGTATAATGGCTAGGAAATGATACACGTTCCATTTAATCAAGTAAGTAAGGAAACAATAAGAGTAGTGGTATTTCTTTGTCGATACTAAACCGAAATTTAATATCTCCCACTTATTCTACACCTCTTATGTCTCCTTACACTGCCAGATTAGAGTCAAGCTCAAAGGGTCTTCTTTCCCCGCTAATTATTCCAAGCCCGTTCCCTTGGCTGTGGTTTCGCTAGATAGTAGATAGGGACATATAAATTCCGGTGTTTTACGTGTGCACCTGTCACAAGTGACTTATCACATGGTGCCCGAGCACAGGGATCAATTTAAGCGTGATCAGCGCCCCCTTGGAATTCACCGCAGGTACACATTGAAGAGCCAACTGTTTGGGTTGGCTCAACCTCCTGTGTGAGGAGCGAGGCCCATCTTAAACCTCTTCCGATCTATGGTATCACGGCAACCGGTTGTATTACGCAACTCCACGTCGAGCACTCCACTCTATCTGCATTTGGATGGTAAACCACAGCCACCACGATACTCCCGAAAGGGCCGCACCTGGTTCCCGTGGTACCAGAAAAACCTCCGGTCAGGTTTCGTACCACAAAGGTACTACCAATTTTAACTCCAAACAGTTACGGGTTGGTGGCCCAGGTGGAAACATCAAACATACAACATACATACGCTCCGATTCATTGCAACCCCACATTCATACATCCCGACTCACGCCTGCCTACCTAGCATTCCCATTCCCCTCATGCATACATTATTCACACAATCATTCATTCCTGCCTCCAGGAACGCTCATCCGCCGTCTCGCAAATACAAAGCGGGAAAACTCATTCAAATTACCTACACAAGTACTAGTGGAGAGTGATTGACTTACGTCAAACCCACCACCAGTCTGCCTAATCCCTAGCTCATCCATCACACGTATATCGCTATACAGTGGGCATTCACACAACACATGCATGGCAGTCTCCGCTGCCAAACCGCAGCGGCATTCCGGACTATCGCACAGTTTTCTCGGATGCAAGAATGCATTGAGAGAACCATGGCCAGTCAACAAGAATCCGAGACTCAGATTAAATCTGAAGTCTGGACGGTCTGCAGTGAACTTGACATCACGAATAAATTCGCGAGTCACCCGCCCATTCACACTTGCATCCCATCTGACCTGCCAGTCAGACAGAACACACTCTTTCAATAACTTCTTACAGCTATCCACTGCTAAGCTATTTACGTCCCTATCAAATAACCACTCATCCCGCAGCAATGGCAGCCGCCTCTTAATCTTGAACATCAAGGCTCTACGCCTGACTTCCAAGTCAAGAGGGCTGCACCAAGCAATACCTGCAAAGCTTCCGTAGAAACAGTGCGGCACACAGGCAGACAACCTAAAGAATCACACGCTGGCAAGCCAGCACTTTCTTTCTGCCCACCACAGTCTTTGCTGCCTCATACCACACAGACGACCCATATGCTGCACATGCAACAAATAGGCCGCCGTATATTGTACGCACAGCTCGTCTGCTAAGGCCCCAATCACTCCGCAAAATGCGACGCACCTGCCCAACCATACTAAACAACCACGCCCTGAGACCGGTGAGATGCGGCATAAAGCACATCCCCTCACCGAAAGTAATGCCAAGGTACCGAACCTCAGTCACATACTTTAAGCTAACGTCGTTTAGTCTGACAACTGGAGGCCGACAGGTAGACAATTTACCCTTGAGTAACATTGCCACCGTCTTATCCGCTGCCAAACCGACGCCGACACTGTCGCCCCAATCGCAAACAATGCGCAAGCACTCCCTAGCACCTGCCTCAATCTCGGAGCGCAATTGCCCCTCAATCAAAATGAGCAGATCATCCGCATACGCACAACACTTGCAGCGCAATTCGAGTTGCTTCAATAGGGAGTCCATCATTAGGTTCCATATAAATGGACCACAGATGGATCCTTGCGGACAACCACGAACCACATCCACAGTGACACTCTCACATTTTCCTATTGCTGTCGCACGCCTGCCAGAAAAGTAGCTCTTCCATTGAATTAAAAAATGTTAAAATTTCAAATAGAGCGCAACAATTTACAACTATTATGTTTACAGAATACAATGTAACTAAAATAGAACCACTATCACACATTGAAATAAAAGAAATGATTATGTATAACAATAGAGAAAACAATAATTATTGTTGATGCGAGCGCATTGCTAAGTGAGAGGCACACCTCCGCTCCGCCGACCGAAAAGCACTCAAAGCTTTTTCGCTCACTAACAATGTGCTCAGTGCGTAAGAATGCACTCAGGCTCCAGTGCTCTCAGCTTCTCTCTCCCACAACTCACCACCGCTGAGCCGCGCTCAGCATAGATCAACGAAATGCCGTCGGCATTTCTCTAAAGTTGGTTCTAAACCTCGCCTCACTTACATCGGTATAATTACCCCCCAATTGCGCGTTTTCAACAACCCGAAAAGTTCATAATAAATCTATATATATATTATAAGAAAAACCGCGAGTGTTTTTATTTCGGGAAGGAAAAACTCTTGGAACTTTTCAGCGCCCCCACGAACATTTGGTCCTTCGAGCCGGATCGCATTATCATCGGCATTCCAGCATACTACGCTGATAAGTATCACAAGTTTTTTCCATTTGTCCTATCACTTCTCCCACGGTCGTCCGCCCTCAATTTCCGACATATTGTGCAAAAGATTCCAACATCTTTTGCCAAGTTGCTTTCCTTTTTGCTTCGGACGACCTTTTCTGCGTTTATCCTATATACATTCATTTATAATAAAATATTATTATATTTTTTGTTCCGCCAATCGCGTACGTATGTATGCATGTGTGTTTATTTTTTGTAAGTGCAAGTGCATATTAGTGAAGAGTGTAAATTATTAAGAGAGCTATTAAAGTGCAAATATTATATATTGTATATTCCATACATATATAAACATACATAATAACTAAAATCCAAGCTGTGTGTACAAGCATTTCGTATTGCTTTTAATTCTTGTCCGTTTTATGTTTTGTATGTCGCGATAATCGCCGACATACATACATACACACATACTTTGTGCACTCTCTCTTGTCCGCAAGCGCTCCGGCTTGCAGCCGCGCTTGCTCCCGCTCTCTCTTCACACACGCACATACCTTTGTGTACTCTCTCTTGTTCGCAAGCGCACCGGCTTGCAGCAGCACTGCTGCTCTCTCTCCGAATACAAACATACGTGCACTTCGTCTGCTCAAACGTTTGACAGCGCAGTGCAGACATACATACATACGTACATACTGCAAGTACTTCTGCGAGTGAAGTAATAGATTGGCAGGGCAGCTGTAGTCGCACTCGACATACCCTACCCTTTCCTTGATTTTTTTTCCAAGTGATATATTTAGTGTGTGTATTTGAGAGCAACTCCCAGCTCAAGTGTCGGTGTATGGGCTACCTCCAGCCAGTGTCCCACACACACAGACATACCCACACACATATACACACCTACGTATAAAATACCTCAGCGCAGTCTGTGGTATTTTTTCTAGTATTTTTTGGTATATTTTCTACTAGTTGCTACGTTTCCTTCCGTCCCGATCCACAAGATGGCACAAAACAAAGTAGACACAGCGTTGACGAAATTCATCGCCGCGACTGATCGTATCAGTCACTTTGCGACGAGAGTCAACAATCTTTCGGCTGATAGCCCATCCCTATATACGTGCCAAGTCCGAAGGGACCAGATGCGTTCCTTATGGGAAAAGGTCGAGAATGAGTATGAGGCTTGCTCTTGCGTCATGTCTGAGGAGATGACCACAGAAGAGCTCCCTACTGTTCAGGCCAAGTACGAGTACTGCTATGCTGCCTACGAGCAGTGTGCAGCTCTGTTAGGTGAGCAAATAGCCAACGCATCCCAGGCGCTCACCCCCCGTACACCCGTACAACCACCATCTGTGCAATCCATGCCCACAGGGTGTCGATTACCTCCGTGCGACACCAAAGTGTTCGGAGGCGATTACACTCGCTGGCCCACCTTCCGGGATTTATTCACAGCCCTCTACATCCAGAACCCGAGACTGTCGGCAGTTGAGAAACTTTTCTATCTCAACTCCAAGACCAGCGGTGAAGCCCATTCAATTGTTTCAAAGTCTCCTTTAACAAATGAAGGGTTTCAGTCGGCTTGGTCCAGCTTGACTGAGCGTTTCGAGAACAAACGGTTGCTCGTAAACAGTCAGCTGAGAATTTTGTTCAATTTGCCCGCCATTGGGCAAGAGTCGGGTTCCTCTATTCTGGAGCTGCAGAGCACCATTCAAGGGTGTCTGACAGCCTTAGAGCACTCGAAAATCGACACAGAGAATTGGGATTGCATCCTGGTTTTCTTGTGTTCTTCGAGGCTCCCCAAGTTGACCCTTTCTCTTTGGGAACAGTCAATCCAAAACAAGAGCGATATTCCAACGTGGGTTGACATGAACGCTTTTCTTCTAGAGCGGCATCGCACCCTAGAAGCGATAGCGGAGGTGTCATCCGCCACGAACGCTCCGACGGTTCCAAGAGCCTCACCCAAGAAGGCCCCCGTCTCCAGGCAGGTCAACTCTTTTGAGAGTAGGGTGATCATTAAGACCCAGACCTGCAATTTCTGTTCCCGGGAGAATCATCCGATTCGATTGTGCCCTCGCTTCCTCCAGATGGGTGTCAATGAAAGGGTCAACCATATCAAGCGACAGAAGCTTTGCTTGAACTGTTTCGCACGAGGCCATGTCCTGGCCGACTGCACAAGTGCGCACAGCTGTTTTACGTGCAAGGGTCGTCATCATACACTCTTGCATGGAGTCAACCCGACGCCGACAGTCACTAATCCCACTCCTAATATACAGTCCACTCCTTCCCAGTCAGCTAATGTGCAATCATTCCTGGCAGTTAACACACAAGGTGTTCTGCTGAGTACAGCTGTTGTACACATTTGCCATCACGGCGTTCGGCACACAGCACGGGCTCTGATCGATTCCGGATCAGAGGCTACTTTCATTTCTGAACGATTGTTCAAGCGCTTGAGGATGCCATACACATCCGTTCAAGCCCACGTCTCTGGGCTGACTCAAGTTGTAGCAGCCCAGCCCCGAAAGCATTGCCAATTCCTAATTGGCTCCCCGTTGCGACCAGATCTGCAGATTGAGGCATCGGCTTTCGTCCTTCCTCAATTAGCAGGCAAACTGCCCTCATGCTCTGTCCCACAAACCATCCTCGACAATCTGCCAAGCATTCCGCTGGCCGACCCCAAGTTCTATGAGAGTTCGCAGATAGACGTGCTTTTAGGCGCGGATATCCTCCCATCCGTTCTTCTCGGCGGCTCTCGTCCGAACGTTTGTGGGACCCTCATTGGTCAAGAGACCATTTTCGGTTGGATCCTGACCGGCCCAGTGTCGGGATCCACTTCTAACTCCATCTCGTCCTTTTCGACTCGACTGTCCGTCGATCGAACTCCTACGATCGATCCTGTGACACGACTCCCCTCCAAATCTATTTCAGTTTTTTCGGCTCGACTGTCCGTCGAACGAACCCCTAAGATTGGTCCTGTGACGGGACCCCACTCTGATCCTTCTTCGGTTCGACTGTCCGTCGAACGATCCTCTAAACGCAAGCCTTTGTTAGGCCCCCATTCAAAATCGGTTCCAACACCTTCGGCTCGACTGTCCGTCGACCGAACCTACACGATTGATCCTGTGACAGGACCTCCCTTAGAGCCTCTTTTCAGCTCGACTGTCCGTCGAACGATCCCGGACGGAGACGCAGTCTTCCTCTGCACCGATGGCACCGGTCACTCCGCGTGGGGTTTCCGTGCCTCCCGGCACAACCTCGCGCCAGCCCAGGAGCCGACGCGACCACCCGGCACCCTCCAGAGAAGAACCAAAGAGAATCATTTTTTAAAGTGCGAGGATTATATATTGTATACTCCATACATATATAATCATACGAATTAATTAACTTAAATCAAGTTGTGTACCAGAATTTCGTTTGCTTAATTCTTATCCGTTATTTTGTACGTTTGTATGTCGCGGTCATTGCCGACATACATACATACCACATATTTCGGTGCACTCTCTTTGTCCGCAAGCGCACCGGCTTGCAGCCGCGCTTGCTCTCGCGCTCTCTCAACACACACACACGCACTCTTGTGCTTTCGCTGTTTGTCCGCACTTGCTCTCGCTCTCATTTGTGTTACATACAAATATACGTGCATTTCGCTTGCTTAGACGTTGGCAGCGCAGTGCAAGCACATACATACATACGTACATACTGATGTGCATGCTTAACCGCGTGCATAAGTACTTCTACGAGTGAAGTAACAGATTGGCAGGGCAGCGGTAGTCGCATTCGACATACCCTACCCTTTCCTTGATTTTTTTACCAAGTGATATATTTAGTGTGTGTATTTGAGAGCAACTCCCAGCTCAAGTGTCGGTGTATAGGCTTACTCCGGCCAGTGTCCCACACACATCGACACACACACACACAAATACACACCTACATAAAAATACACTTTTCCTTCCACCACATCTCCATATTTAAATATATAAATAATTTTTTTTTTCGTGACAATTTATTTATTATTTTTCCATCCAGCGTCTTTTTTAACCACATTTGTGTTTTTTCCAGCATATTGTGGTTTTGTGGTATTTTTTCCGTGCTTTTTTTTGTTCTTGTTTCCGACAATCGTTTGCGTGATTGTCGCGGGAATTTTCCCCCGGCCCCTTTGCGTTCGTTGCCTGTGTCCGCAGTCCGTACCCATTTGGGGTACAAAATACCTCAGCACTACCTGTGGTATTTTTTCCAGTATTTTTATTTGGTATTTTTCTTTTACTAGTTGCTACGTGCCTTCCATTTCGTTTCCATCTTCTGGGCCGTTTCCGGATATATAAAAAACCAAGTTCCATTTGGTATTTTTTTGGTATATTTTCTGTGATTTTCTGGTTTTCTAACCAGCGGCTTCCTACCTTCCGTGCGTAGCATGTCATCGGGCAAACTCGATAAGACTAAAGCTAGACTGTCCGTGCTAGTATTTTTTGGTATATTTTCTACTAGTTGCTACGTTTCCTTCCGTCCCGATCCACAAGATGGCACAAAACAAAGTAGACACAGCGTTGACGAAATTCATCGCCGCGACTGATCGTATCAGTCACTTTGCGGCGAGTCAACAATCCTTCGGCTGATAGTCCATCCCTGTATACGTGCCAAGTCCGAAGGGACCAGATGCGTTCCTTATGGGAAAAGGTCGAGAATGAGTACGAGGCTTGCTCTTGCGTCATGTCTGAGGAGATGACCACAGAAGAGCTCCCTACTGTTCAGGCCAAGTACGAGTACTGCTATGCTGCCTACGAGCAGTGTGCAGCTCTGTTAGGTGAGCAAATAGCCAACGCATCCCAGGCGCTCACCCCCCGTACACCCGTACAACCACCATCTGTGCAATCCATGCCCACAGGGTGTCGATTACCTCCGTGCGACACCGAAGTCTTCGGAGGCGATTACACTCGCTGGCCCACCTTCCGGGATTTATTCACAGCCCTCTATATACAGAACCCGAGACTGTCGGAAGTTGAGAAACTTTTCTATCTCAACTCCAAGACCAGCGGTGAAGCCCATGCCATTGTGTCAAAATCTCCTTTGACAAATGAAGGGTTCCAGTCGGCGTGGTCCAGCTTGACTGAGCGTTTCGAGAACAAACGGTTGCTCGTAAACAGTCAGCTGAGAATTTTGTTCAATTTGCCCGCCATTGGGCAAGAGTCGGGCTCCTCTATTCAGGAGTTGCAGAGCACCATTCAAGGGTGTCTGACAGCCTTAGAGCACTCGAAAATCTACACAGAGAATTGGGATTGCATCCTGGTTTTCTTGTGTTCTTCGAGGCTCCCAAGTTGACCCTTTCTCTTTGGGAACAGTCAATCCAAAACAAGAGCGATATTCCAACGTGGGTTGACATGAACGCTTTTCTTCTAGAGCGGCATCGCACCCTAGAAGCGATAGCGGAGGTGTCATCCAGCACGAACGCTCCGACGGTTCCACGCGCCTCACGAAAGGAGGCCCCCGTCTCCAGGCAGGTCAACTCTTTTGAGAGTAGGGTGACCATTAAGACCCAGACCTGCAATTTCTGTTCCCGGGAGAATCATCCGATTCGATTGTGCCCTCGCTTCCTCCAGATGGGTGTCAATGAAAGGGTCAACCATATTAAGCAACAGAAGCTGTGCTTGAACTGTTTCGCACGAGGCCATGTCCTGGCCGACTGCACAAGTGCGCACAGCTGTTTTACGTGCAAGGGTCGTCATCATACACTCTTGCATGGAGTCAACCCGACGCCGACAGTCACTAATCCCACTCTAATATACAGTCCACTCCTTCCCAGTCAGCTAATGTGCAATCATTCCTGGCAGTTAACACACAAGGTGTTCTGCTGAGTACAGCTGTTGTACACATTTGCCATCACGGCGTTCGGCACACAGCACGGGCTCTGATCGATTCCGGATCAGAGGCTACTTTCATTTCTGAACGATTGTTCAAGCGCTTGAGGATGCCATACACATCCGTTCAAGCCCACGTCTCTGGGCTGACTCAAGTTGTAGCAGCCCAGCCCCGAAAGCATTGCCAATTCCTAATTGGCTCCCCGTTGCGACCAGATCTGCAGATTGAGGCATCGGCTTTCGTCCTTCCTCAATTAGCAGGCAAACTGCCCTCATGCTCTGTCCCACAAACCATCCTCGACAATCTGCCAAGCATTCCGCTGGCCGACCCCAAGTTCTATGAGAGTTCGCAGATAGACGTGCTTTTAGGCGCGGATATCCTCCCATCCGTTCTTCTCGGCGGCTCTCGTCCGAACGTTTGTGGGACCCTCATTGGTCAAGAGACCATTTTCGGTTGGATCCTGACCGGCCCAGTGTCGGGATCCACTTCTAACTCCATCTCGTCCTTTCGACTCGACTGTCCGTCGATCGAACTCCTACGATCGGTCCTGTGACACGACCCTCCAAATCTATTTCAGTTTTTTCGGCTCGACTGTCCGTCGAACGAACCCCTAAGATTGGTCCTGTGACGGGACCCCACTCTGATCCTTCTTCGGTTCGACTGTCCGTCGAACGATCCTCTAAACGCAAGCCTTTGTTAGGCCCCCATTCAAAATCGGTTCCAACACCTTCGGCTCGACTGTCCGTCGACCGAACCTACACGATTGATCCTGTGACAGGACCTCCCTTAGAGCCTCTTTCAGCTCGACTGTCCGTCGAACGATCCCGGACGGAGACGCAGTCTTCCTCTGCACCGATGGCACCGGTCACTCCGCGTGGGGTTTCCGTGCCTCCCGGCACAACCTCGCGCCAGCCCAGGAGCCGACGCGACCACCCGGCACCCTCCAGAGAAGAACCACCAAGGACGTCCTGTGTCCACGTTTCCCAGGCCGGCATCCACCAGGCCGGCATCCACAGGCCCACTCACCCACGCACCCGGCCCGTGCCTAGCTCCGCAGGCGGCACTTTCCAGTGCAAAGGAGTGAGCATACTCCCCACCGCGGCGAGTTGGATCCGTGTTGTCCAGTAAGCCGCATCAGCGAGTCGTTGCCAGGGGCCTTGGGCCTCTCCATCACTCGCATGGGCGCTGAAGGAGTCTGCACGGCGTCGTTGCGCTCCAAGACACACCCACTCTATCTATCCTGATATTGTCCTGCCGGGTATCCTCCCAAATTTGTTATTTTTTGCAATCCCAATATTGCAGGGGAGAATGTTGATGCGAGCGCATTGCTAAGTGAGAGGCACACCTCCGCTCCGCCGACCGAAAAGCACTCAAAGCTTTTTCGCTCACTAGCAATGCGCTCAGTGCGTAAGAATGCACTCAAGCTCCAGTGCTCTCAGCTTCTCTCTCCCACAACTCACCACCGCTGAGCCGCGCTCAGCATAGATCAACGAAATGCCGTCGGCATTTCTCTAAAGTTGGTTCTAAACCTCGCCTCACTTACATCGGTATAATTACCCCCCAATTGTGCGTTTTCCACAACCCGAAAAGTTCATAATAAATCTATATATATATTATAAGAAAAACCGCGAGTGTTTTTATTTCGGGAAGGAAAAACTCTTGGAACTTTTCAGCGCCCCCACGAACAATTATAAATATCCAATAATTATGATTGTATTAATATTAATCCTCATTGTTATATACAACTTAGTGAATAAGAAAATTAAAACACTATTCAACATAATAACACAAAAATTTGTAAGAACACATAACACAGACATAAGTGCTAATGCTGAAACCGATAATATTGAAATTCCAGTCCCACTTATGTAATACGCTATTAAAGTGCAAATATTATATATTGTATATTCCATACATATATAAACATACATAATAACTAAAATCCAAGCTGTGTGTACAAGCATTTCGTATTGCTTTTAATTCTTGTCCGTTTTATGTTTTGTATGTCGCGATAATCGCCGACATACATACATACACACATACTTTGTGCACTCTCTCTTGTCCGCAAGCGCTCCGGCTTGCAGCCGCGCTTGCTCTCGCTCTCTCTTCACACACGCACATACCTTTGTGTACTCTCTCTTGTTCGCAAGCGCACCGGCTTGCAGCAGCACTTGCTCTCTCTCTCCGAATACAAACATACGTGCACTTCGTCTGATCAAACGTTTGACAGCGCAGTGCAGACATACATACATACGTACATACTGCAAGTACTTCTGCGAGTGAAGTAATAGATTGGCAGGGCAGCTGTAGTCGCACTCGACATACCCTACCCTTTCCTTGATTTTTTTTTTCCAAGTGATATATTTAGTGTGTGTATTTGAGAGCAACTCCCAGCTCAAGTGTCGGTGTATGGGCTACCTCCAGCCAGTGTCCCACACACACAGACATACCCACACACATATACACACCTACGTATAAAATACCTCAGCGCAGTCTGTGGTATTTTTTCTAGTATTTTTTGGTATATTTTCTACTAGTTGCTACGTTTCCTTCCGTCCCGATCCACAAGATGGCACAAAACAAAGTAGACACAGCGTTGACGAAATTCATCGCCGCGACTGATCGTATCAGTCACTTTGCGACGAGAGTCAACAATCTTTCGGCTGATAGCCCATCCCTATATACGTGCCAAGTCCGAAGGGACCAGATGCGTTCCTTATGGGAAAAGGTCGAGAATGAGTATGAGGCTTGCTCTTGCGTCATGTCTGAGGAGATGACCACAGAAGAGCTCCCTACTGTTCAGGCCAAGTACGAGTACTGCTATGCTGCCTACGAGCAGTGTGCAGCTCTGTTAGGTGAGCAAATAGCCAACGCATCCCAGGCGCTCACCCCCCGTACACCCGTACAACCACCATCTGTGCAATCCATGCCCACAGGGTGTCGATTACCTCCGTGCGACACCAAAGTGTTCGGAGGCGATTACACTCGCTGGCCCACCTTCCGGGATTTATTCACAGCCCTCTACATCCAGAACCCGAGACTGTCGGCAGTTGAGAAACTTTTCTATCTCAACTCCAAGACCAGCGGTGAAGCTCATTCAATTGTTTCAAAGTCTCCTTTAACAAATGAAGGGTTTCAGTCGGCTTGGTCCAGCTTGACTGAGCGTTTCGAGAACAAACGGTTGCTCGTAAACAGTCAGCTGAGAATTTTGTTCAATTTGCCCGCCATTGGGCAAGAGTCGGGTTCCTCTATTCTGGAGCTGCAGAGCACCATTCAAGGGTGTCTGACAGCCTTAGAGCACTCGAAAATCGACACAGAGAATTGGGATTGCATCCTGGTTTTCTTGTGTTCTTCGAGGCTCCCCAAGTTGACCCTTTCTCTTTGGGAACAGTCAATCCAAAACAAGAGCGATATTCCAACGTGGGTTGACATGAACGCTTTTCTTCTAGAGCGGCATCGCACCCTAGAAGCGATAGCGGAGGTGTCATCCGCCACGAACGCTCCGACGGTTCCAAGAGCCTCACCCAAGAAGGCCCCCGTCTCCAGGCAGGTCAACTCTTTTGAGAGTAGGGTGATCATTAAGACCCAGACCTGCAATTTCTGTTCCCGGGAGAATCATCCGATTCGATTGTGCCCTCGCTTCCTCCAGATGGGTGTCAATGAAAGGGTCAACCATATCAAGCGACAGAAGCTTTGCTTGAACTGTTTCGCACGAGGCCATGTCCTGGCCGACTGCACAAGTGCGCACAGCTGTTTTACGTGCAAGGGTCGTCATCATACACTCTTGCATGGAGTCAACCCGACGCCGACAGTCACTAATCCCACTCCTAATATACAGTCCACTCCTTCCCAGTCAGCTAATGTGCAATCATTCCTGGCAGTTAACACACAAGGTGTTCTGCTGAGTACAGCTGTTGTACACATTTGCCATCACGGCGTTCGGCACACAGCACGGGCTCTGATCGATTCCGGATCAGAGGCTACTTTCATTTCTGAACGATTGTTCAAGCGCTTGAGGATGCCATACACATCCGTTCAAGCCCACGTCTCTGGGCTGACTCAGTTGTAGCAGCCCAGCCCCGAAAGCATTGCCAATTCCTAATTGGCTCCCCGTTGCGACCAGATCTGCAGATTGAGGCATCGGCTTTCGTCCTTCCTCAATTAGCAGGCAAACTGCCCTCATGCTCTGTCCCACAAACCATCCTCGACAATCTGCCAAGCATTCCGCTGGCCGACCCCAAGTTCTATGAGAGTTCGCAGATAGACGTGCTTTTAGGCGCGGATATCCTCCCATCCGTTCTTCTCGGCGGCTCTCGTCCGAACGTTTGTGGGACCCTCATTGGTCAAGAGACCATTTTCGGTTGGATCCTGACCGGCCCAGTGTCGGGATCCACTTCTAACTCCATCTCGTCCTTTTCGACTCGACTGTCCGTCGATCGAACTCCTACGATCGATCCTGTGACACGACTCCTCCAAATCTATTTCAGTTTTTTCGGCTCGACTGTCCGTCGAACGAACCCCTAAGATTGGTCCTGTGACGGGACCCCACTCTGATCCTTCTTCGGTTCGACTGTCCGTCGAACGATCCTCTAAACGCAAGCCTTTGTTAGGCCCCCATTCAAAATCGGTTCCAACACCTTCGGCTCGACTGTCCGTCGACCGAACCTACACGATTGATCCTGTGACAGGACCTCCCTTAGAGCCTCTTTCAGCTCGACTGTCCGTCGAACGATCCCGGACGGAGACGCAGTCTTCCTCTGCACCGATGGCACCGGTCACTCCGCGTGGGGTTTCCGTGCCTCCCGGCACAACCTCGCGCCAGCCCAGGAGCCGACGCGACCACCCGGCACCCTCCAGAGAAGAACCAAAGAGAATCATTTTTAAAGTGCGAGGATTATATATTGTATACTCCATACATATATAATCATACGAATTAATTAACTTAAATCCAAGTTGTGTACCAGAATTTCGTTTGCTTAATTCTTATCCGTTATTTCTTGTACGTTTGTATGTCGCGGTCATTGCCGACATACATACATACACACATATTTCGGTGCACTCTCTTTGTCCGCAAGCGCACCGGCTTGCAGCCGCGCTTGCTCTCGCGCTCTCTCAACACACACACACGCACTCTTGTGCTTTCGCTGTTTGTCCGCACTTGCTCTCGCTCTCATTTGTGTTACATACAAATATACGTGCATTTCGCTTGCTTAGACGTTGGCAGCGCAGTGCAAGCACATACATACATACGTACATACTGATGTGCATGCTTAACCGCGTGCATAAGTACTTCTACGAGTGAAGTAACAGATTGGCAGGGCAGCGGTAGTCGCATTCGACATACCCTACCCTTTCCTTGATTTTTTTACCAAGTGATATATTTAGTGTGTGTATTTGAGAGCAACTCCCAGCTCAAGTGTCGGTGTATAGGCTTACTCCGGCCAGTGTCCCACACACATCGACACACACACACACAAATACACACCTACATAAAAATACACTTTTCCTTCCACCACATCTCCATATTTAAATATATAAATAATTTTTGTTTTTTTTCGTGACAATTTATTTATTATTTTTCCATCCAGCGTCTTTTTTAACCACATTTGTGTTTTTTCCAGCATATTGTGGTTTTGTGGTATTTTTTCCGTGCTTTTTTTTGTTCTTGTTTCCGACAATCGTTTGCGTGATTGTCGCGGGAATTTTCCCCCGGCCCCTTTGCGTTCGTTGCCTGTGTCCGCAGTCCGTACCTATTTGGGGTACAAAATACCTCAGCACTACCTGTGGTATTTTTCCAGTATTTTTATTTGGTATTTTTCTTTTACTAGTTGCTACGTGCCTTCCATTTCGTTTCCATCTTCTGGGCCGTTTCGGATATATAAAAAAACCAAGTTCCATTTGGTATTTTTTTGGTATATTTTCTGTGATTTTCTGGTTTTCTAACCAGCGGCTTCCTACCTTCCGTGCGTAGCATGTCATCGGGCAAACTCGATAAGACTAAAGCTAGACTGTCCGTGCCCTCTACTAGCGCCGCTAGAACCTCGATAAGCCCCCCTTTACCTAAATTCAGGAAGGAGTCGGCTCTTCGTGCATCCAGCACTTCGCCGATTCATTTGCAATCGAAAAGGGAGGTCACCGCACGGTCAGCTAGCGTTTCGCCCGCTTCTGGCACCAGGCTTGCAGTCAAATCCAAGCCGCTGATCTTGGTCACACAGCCTTCATCCGATCCTAAGAACAAGGTTCCTTCCGTCCCGATCCACAAATCAAAAACGATGGCACAAAAGAAAGTAGACACAGCGTTGACGAAATTCATCGCCGCGACTGATCGTATCAGTCACTTTGCGGCGAGAGTCAACAATCCTTCGGCTGATAGTCCATCCCTGTATACGTGCCAAGTCCGAAGGGACCAGATGCGTTCCTTATGGGAAAAGGTCGAGAATGAGTACGAGGCTTGCTCTTGCGTCATGTCTGAGGAGATGACCACAGAAGAGCTCCCTACTGTTCAGGCCAAGTACGAGTACTGCTATGCTGCCTACGAGCAGTGTGCAGCTCTGTTAGGTGAGCAAATAGCCAACGCATCCCAGGCGCTCACCCCCCGTACACCCGTACAACCACCATCTGTGCAATCCATGCCCACAGGGTGTCGATTACCTCCGTGCGACACCGAAGTCTTCGGAGGCGATTACACTCGCTGGCCCACCTTCCGGGATTTATTCACAGCCCTCTATATACAGAACCCGAGACTGTCGGAAGTTGAGAAACTTTTCTATCTCAACTCCAAGACCAGCGGTGAAGCCCATGCCATTGTGTCAAAATCTCCTTTGACAAATGAAGGGTTCCAGTCGGCGTGGTCCAGCTTGACTGAGCGTTTCGAGAACAAACGGTTGCTCGTAAACAGTCAGCTGAGAATTTTGTTCAATTTGCCCGCCATTGGGCAAGAGTCGGGCTCCTCTATTCAGGAGTTGCAGAGCACCATTCAAGGGTGTCTGACAGCCTTAGAGCACTCGAAAATCTACACAGAGAATTGGGATTGCATCCTGGTTTTCTTGTGTTCTTCGAGGCTCCCCAAGTTGACCCTTTCTCTTTGGGAACAGTCAATCCAAAACAAGAGCGATATTCCAACGTGGGTTGACATGAACGCTTTTCTTCTAGAGCGGCATCGCACCCTAGAAGCGATAGCGGAGGTGTCATCCAGCACGAACGCTCCGACGGTTCCACGCGCCTCACGAAAGGAGGCCCCCGTCTCCAGGCAGGTCAACTCTTTTGAGAGTAGGGTGACCATTAAGACCCAGACCTGCAATTTCTGTTCCCGGGAGAATCATCCGATTCGATTGTGCCCTCGCTTCCTCCAGATGGGTGTCAATGAAAGGGTCAACCATATTAAGCAACAGAAGCTGTGCTTGAACTGTTTCGCACGAGGCCATGTCCTGGCCGACTGCACAAGTGCGCACAGCTGTTTTACGTGCAAGGGTCGTCATCATACACTCTTGCATGGAGTCAACCCGACGCCGACAGTCACTAATCCCACTCCTAATATACAGTCCACTCCTTCCCAGTCAGCTAATGTGCAATCATTCCTGGCAGTTAACACACAAGGTGTTCTGCTGAGTACAGCTGTTGTACACATTTGCCATCACGGCGTTCGGCACACAGCACGGGCTCTGATCGATTCCGGATCAGAGGCTACTTTCATTTCTGAACGATTGTTCAAGCGCTTGAGGATGCCATACACATCCGTTCAAGCCCACGTCTCTGGGCTGACTCAAGTTGTAGCAGCCCAGCCCCGAAAGCATTGCCAATTCCTAATTGGCTCCCCGTTGCGACCAGATCTGCAGATTGAGGCATCGGCTTTCGTCCTTCCTCAATTAGCAGGCAAACTGCCCTCATGCTCTGTCCCACAAACCATCCTCGACAATCTGCCAAGCATTCCGCTGGCCGACCCCAAGTTCTATGAGAGTTCGCAGATAGACGTGCTTTTAGGCGCGGATATCCTCCCATCCGTTCTTCTCGGCGGCTCTCGTCCGAACGTTTGTGGGACCCTCATTGGTCAAGAGACCATTTTCGGTTGGATCCTGACCGGCCCAGTGTCGGGATCCACTTCTAACTCCATCTCGTCCTTTTCGACTCGACTGTCCGTCGATCGAACTCCTACGATCGGTCCTGTGACACGACCCCCCCCCTCCAAATCTATTTCAGTTTTTTTCGGCTCGACTGTCCGTCGAACGAACCCCTAAGATTGGTCCTGTGACGGGACCCCACTCTGATCCTTCTTCGGTTCGACTGTCCGTCGAACGATCCTCTAAACGCAAGCCTTTGTTAGGCCCCCATTCAAAATCGGTTCCAACACCTTCGGCTCGACTGTCCGTCGACCGAACCGACACGATTGATCCTGTGACAGGACCTCCCTTAGAGCCTCTTTCAGCTCGACTGTCCGTCGAACGATCCCGGACGGAGACGCAGTCTTCCTCTGCACCGATGGCACCGGTCACTCCGCGTGGGGTTTCCGTGCCTCCCGGCACAACCTCGCGCCAGCCCAGGAGCCGACGCGACCACCCGGCACCCTCCAGAGAAGAACCACCAAGGACGTCCCGTGTCCACGTTTCCCAGGCCGGCATCCACCAGGCCGGCATCCACAGGCCCACTCACCCACGCACCCGGCCCGTGCCTAGCTCCCGCAGGCGGCACTTTCCAGTGCAAAGGAGTGAGCATACTCCCCACCGCGGCGAGTTGGATCCGTGTTGTCCAGTAAGCCGCATCAGCGAGTCGTTGCCAGGGGCCTTGGGCCTCTCCATCACTCGCATGGGCGCTGAAGGAGTCTGCACGGCGTCGTTGCGCTCCAAGACACACCCACTCTATCTATCCTGATATTGTCCTGCCGGGTATCCTCCCAAATTTGTTATTTTTTGCAATCCCAATATTGCAAGGGGGGGAGAATGTTGATGCGAGCGCATTGCTAAGTGAGAGGCACACCTCCGCTCCGCCGACCGAAAAGCACTCAAAGCTTTTTCGCTCACTAGCAATGCGCTCAGTGCGTAAGAATGCACTCAAGCTCCAGTGCTCTCAGCTTCTCTCCCACAACTCACCACCGCTGAGCCGCGCTCAGCATAGATCAACGAAATGCCGTCGGCATTTCTCTAAAGTTGGTTCTAAACCTCGCCTCACTTACATCGGTATAATTACCCCCCAATTGTGCGTTTTCCACAACCCGAAAAGTTCATAATAAATCTATATATATATTATAAGAAAAACCGCGAGTGTTTTTATTTCGGGAAGGAAAAACTCTTGGAACTTTTCAGCGCCCCCACGAACAATTATAAATATCCAATAATTATGATTGTATTAATATTAATCCTCATTGTTATATACAACTTAGTGAATAAGAAAATTAAAACACTATTCAACATAATAACACAAAAATTTGTAAGAACACATAACACAGACATAAGTGCTAATGCTGAAACCGATAATATTGAAATTCCAGTCCCACTTATGTACGCCGAACTAAACGCTTGAGGACAAGCTAACCTCTATAGGTTGGGGGAGTAATATATCCACCACCAGAATAATTTCTCGTACATGACAAACACTCATAATTATTCCCCTATCTTCCAAATTCTTTCCCACAAATCATATCATAAACATAAACATTTGTCGCGACGGCACCAACTGTTACAAACAAAAAGATCCTATTACATTGGCGATCGTGCCACTTCCAAAAAATCCAAAGTCCATTAAAATTTTCCATTTGCAACTTGAGGACTCAGCATTACTGCACTAACACAAACACAAAACATCACACGTATGTTAGCCCTAAGTCGTAATAAGAACTTTCATGTTAGAGCTCAGCATATTGTGAGTTCAGTTTTTAAAGACACTTTCCTCACTTAAGACGCGTAGCCCGCGAGCTTATAAATAAAAATAAAGTAGTCTATTAAGTAAACAAAAATAAATCCTTGTGTTTTATTTTTTTTACTGTTCGTGCACCGCGAACATCTAATTATATATATAAACATATATATGTTTCCATATATACATCATACATATAATATTTTTTATATATGCCTTAAACATATATATTTTATCGAATCGTCAAGCAAAGGATAAGCTTCAGTGGATCGCAGTATGGCAGCTGCTCAACCACTTACAACACTTGCCTGTTATATAAGTCGTTTACAATTGATTCAAGGCTTTATCATTGTATTAAATAATGTTTTAATATATAACTAGCGCGGCACCAGGTGATCGAAGATCCTCCCAATTTACTATGTTATATGTAACATTGGCATCACAACCATCGTCGTCTATTAAATGAATAATAAACTTTTAATGGTTTAGAAGCCATACAATGCAAATTGCCCCTTATTTATCATTGCAGTCCAGCACGGATACGACCTTAGAGGCGTTCAGGCATAATCCAACGGACGTATCGTCATACCACTGTTCGCTCGAACAAGTATTGTGCCATTGGTCCGTACCTGCGGTTCCTCTCGTACTACGCAGGAATGCTGTTGCAACAACGTTTTGTCATTAGTAGGGTAAAACTAACCTGTCTCACGACGGTCTAAACCCAGCTCACGTTCCCTTGCATGGGTGAACAATCCAACGCTTGGTGAATTTTGCTTCACAATGATAGGAAGAGCCGACATCGAAGGATCAAAAAGCGACGTCGCTATGAACGCTTGCCCGCCACAAGCCAGTTATCCCTATGGTAACTTTTCTGACACCTCTTGTTAAAAACTCTTTAAACCAAAAGGATCGATAGGCCGAGCTTTTGCTGTCCCTGTGTGTACTGAACACCGAGATCAAGTCAGCATTTGCCCTTTTGCTCTATGTGTGATTTCTGTCCGCACTGAGCTGGCCTTGGGACACCTCCGTTATTATTTGAGAGATGTACCGCCCCAGTCAAACTCCCTACCTGGCAATGTCCTTGAATTGGATCATACCTGAGTAATTGGAGTTATACCAAATTTTTAATTTAAGAATACATAAATGCAATCTCTCATTAATGAATTTGTTTGCGATTATATAACAAACTCGTGATACTTTGATCAAGAAGCTTGCATCAAAACCCAATACCATAAGATATAATAAATATTTCCGTATAATGGCTAGGAAATGATACACGTTCCATTTAATCAAGTAAGTAAGGAAACAATAAGAGTAGTGGTATTTCTTTGTCGATACTAAACCGAAATTTAATATCTCCTACTTATTCTACACCTCTTATGTCTCCTTACACTGCCAGATTAGAGTCAAGCTCAAAGGGTCTTTTTTCCCCGTGTGCACCTGTCACAAGTGACTTATCACACGGTGCCCGAGCACAGGGATCAATTTAAGCGTGATCAGCGCCCCCTTGGAATTCACCGCAGGTACACATTGAAGAGCCAACTGTTTGGGTTGGCTCAACCTCCTGTGTGAGGAGCGAGGCCCATCTAAAACCTCTTCCGATCTATGGTATCACGGCAACCGGTTGTATTACGCAACTCCACGTCGAGCACTCCACTCTATCCGCATTTGGATGGTAAACCACAGCCACCACGATACTCCCGAAAGGGCCGCAACCAAATACCAGGACGGACATATGTCCGCGGGCACCTGGTTCCCGTGGTACCAGATAAACCTCCGGTCAGGTTTCGTACCACAAAGGTACTACCAATTTTAACTCCAAACAGTTACGGGTTGGTGGCCCAGGTGGAAACATCAAACATACAACATACATACGCTCCGATTCATTGCAACCCCACATTCATACATCCCGACTCACGCCTGCCTACCTAGCATTCCCATTCCCTCATGCATACATTATTCACACAATCATTCATTCCTGCCTCCAGGAACGCTCATCCGCCGTCTCGCAAATACAAAGCGGGCAAACTCATTCAAATTACCTACACAAGTACTAGTGGAGAGTGATTGACTTACGTCAAACCCACCACCAGTCTGCCTAATCCCTAGCTCATCCATCACACGTATATCGCTATACAGTGGGCATTCACACAACACATGCATGGCAGTCTCCGCTGCCAAACCGCAGCGGCATTCCGGACTATCGCACAGTTTTCTCGGATGCAAGAATGCATTGAGAGAACCATGGCCAGTCAACAAGAATCCGAGACTCAGATTAAATCTGAAGTCTGGACGGTCTGCAGTGAACTTGACATCACGAATAAATTCGCGAGTCACCCGCCCATTCACACTTGCATCCCATCTGACCTGCCAGTCAGACAGAACACACTCTTTCAATAACTTACAGCTATCCACTGCTAAGCTATTTACGTCCCTATCAAATAACCACTCATCCCGTAGCAATGGCAGCCGCCTCTTAATCTTGAACATCAAGGCTCTACGCCTGACTTCCAAGTCAAGAGGGCTGCACCAAGCAATACCTGCAAAGCTTCCGTAGAAACAGTGCGGCACACAGGCAGACAACCTAAAGAATCACACGCTGGCAAGCCAGCACTTTCTTTCTGCCCACCACAGTCTTTGCTGCCTCATACCACACAGACGACCCATATGCTGCACATGCAACAAATAGGCCGCCGTATATTGTACGCACAGCTCGTCTGCTAAGGCCCCAATCACTCCGCAAAATGCGACGCACCTGCCCAACCATACTAAACAACCACGCCCTGAGACCGGTGAGATGCGGCATAAAGCACATCCCCTCACCGAAAGTAATGCCAAGGTACCGAACCTCAGTCACATACTTTAAGCTAACGTCGTTTAGTCTGACAACTGGAGGCCGACTGGTAGACAATTTACCCTTGAGTAACATTGCCACCGTCTTATCCGCTGCCAAACCGACGCCGACACTGTCGCCCCAATCGCAAACAATGCGCAAGCACTCCCTAGCACCTGCCTCAATCTCGGAGCGCAATTGCCCCTCAATCAAAATGAGCAGATCATCCGCATACGCACAACACTTGCAGCGCAATTCGAATTGCTTCAATAGGGAGTCCATCATTAGGTTCCATATAAATGGACCACAGATGGATCCTTGCGGACAACCACGAACCACATCCACAGTGACACTCTCACATTTTCCTATTGCTGTCGCACGCCTGCCAGAAAAGTAGCTCTTCCATTGAATTAAAAAATGTTAAAATTTCAAATAGAGCGCAACAATTTACAACTATTATGTTTACAGAATACAATGTAACTAAAATAGAACCACTATCACACATTGAAATAAAAGAAATGATTATGTATAACAATAGAGAAAACAATAATTATAAATATCCAATAATTATGATTGTATTAATATTAATCCTCATTGTTATATACAACTTAGTGAATAAGAAAATTAAAACACTATTCAACATAATAACACAAAAATTTGTAAGAACACATAACACAGACATAAGTGCTAATGCTGAAACCGATAATATTGAAATTCCAGTCCCACTTATGTACCCCGAACTAAACGCTTGAGGACAAGCTAACCTCTATAGGTGGGGGGAGTAATATATCCACCACCAGAATAATTTCTCGTACATGACAAACACTCATAATTATTCCCTATCTTCCAAATTCTTTCCCACAAATCATATCATAAACATAAACATTTGTCGCGACGGCACCAACTGTTACAAACAAAAAGATCCTATTACATTGGCGATCGTGCCACTTCCAAAAAATCCAAAGTCCATTAAAATTTTCCATTTGCAACTTGAGGACTCAGCATTACTGCACTAACACAAACACAAAACATCACACGTATGTTAGCCCTAAGTCGTAATAAGAACTTTCATGTTAGAGCTCAGCATATTGTGAGTTCAGTTTTTAAAGACACTTTCCTCACTTAAGACGCGTAGCCCGCGAGCTTATAAATACAAATAAAGTAGTCTATTAAGTAAACAAAAATAAATCCTTGTGTTTTATTTTTTTACTGTTCGTGCACCGCGAACATCTAATTATATATGTAAACATATATATGTTTCCATATATACATCATACATATAATATTTTTTATATATGCCTTAAACATATATATTTTATCGAATCGTCAAGCAAAGGATAAGCTTCAGTGGATCGCAGTATGGCAGCTGCTCAACCACTTACAACACCTTGCCTGTTATATAAGTCGTTTACAATTGATTCAAGGCTTTGTCATTGTATTAAATAATGTTTTAATATATAACTAGCGCGGCACCAGGTGATCGAAGATCCTCCCAATTTACTATGTTATATGTAACATTGGCATCACATCCATCGTCGTCTATTAAATGAATAATAAACTTTTAATGGTTTAGAAGCCATACAATGCAAATTGCCCCTTATTTATCATTGCAGTCCAGCACGGATACGACCTTAGAGGCGTTCAGGCATAATCCAACGGACGTAGCGTCATACCACTGTTCGCTCGAACAAGTATTGTACCATTGGTCCGTACCTGCGGTTCCTCTCGTACTACGCAGGAATGCTGTTGCAACAACGTTTTGTCATTAGTAGGGTAAAACTAACCTGTCTCACGACGGTCTAAACCCAGCTCACGTTCCCTTGCATGGGTGAACAATCCAACGCTTGGTGAATTTTGCTTCACAATGATAGGAAGAGCCGACATCGAAGGATCAAAAAGCGACGTCGCTATGAACGCTTGGCCGCCACAAGCCAGTTATCCCTATGGTAACTTTTCTGACACCTCTTGTTAAAAACTCTTTAAACCAAAAGGATCGATAGGCCGAGCTTTTGCTGTCCCTGTGTGTACTGAACACCGATATCAAGTCAGCATTTGCCCTTTTGCTCTATGTGTGGTTTCTGTCCGCACTGAGCTGGCCTTGGGACACCTCCGTTATTATTTGAGAGATGTACCGCCCCAGTCAAACTCCCTACCTGGCAATGTCCTTGAATTGGATCATACCTGAGTAATTGGAGTTATACCAAATTTTTAATTTAAGAATACATAAATGCACTCTCTTATTAATGAATTTGTTTGCGATTATATAACAAACTCGTGATACTTTGATCATTCCGTATAATGGCTAGGAAATGATACAAGTTCCATTTAATCAAGTAAGTAAGGAAACAATAAGAGTAGTGGTATTTCTTTGTCGATACTAAACCGAAATTTAAAATCTCCCACTTATTCTACACCTCTTATGTCTCCTTACACTGCCAGATTAGAGTCAAGCTCAAAAGGGTCTTCTTTCCCCCGCTAATTATTCCAAGCCCGTTCCCTTGGCTGTGGTTTCGCTAGATAGAAGATAGGGACATATAAATTCCGGTGTTTTACGTGTGCACCTGTCACAAGTGACTTATCACACGGTGCCCGAGCACAGGGATCAATTTAAGCGTGATCAGCGCCCCCCTTGGAATTCACCGCAGGTACACATTGAAGAGCCAACTGTTTGGGTTGGCTCAACCTCCTGTGTGAGGAGCGAGGCCCATCTAAAACCTCTTCCGATCTATGGTATCACGGCAACCGGTTGTATTACGCAACTCCACGTCGAGCACTCCACTCTATCCGCATTTGGATGGTAAGCCACAGCCACCACGATACTCCCGAAAGGGCCGCAACCAAATACCAGGACGGACATATGTCCGCGGGCACCTGGTTCCCGTGGTACCAGAAAAACCTCCGGTCAGGTTTCGTACCACAAAGGTACTACCAATTTTAACTCCAAACAGTTACGGGTTGGTGGCCCAGGTGGAAACATCAAACATACAACATACATACGCTCCGATTCATTGCAACCCCACATTCATACATCCCGACTCACGCCTGCCTACCTAGCATTCCCATTCCCCTCATGCATACATTATTCACACAATCATTCATTCCTGCCTCCAGGAACGCTCATCCGCCGTCTCGCAAATACAAAGCGGGAAAACTCATTCAAATTACCTACACAAGTACTAGTGGAGAGTGATTGACTTACGTCAAACCCACCACCAGTCTGCCTAATCCCTAGCTCATCCATCACACGTATATCGCTATACAGTGGGCATTCACACAACACATGCATGGCAGTCTCCGCTGCCAAACCGCAGCGGCATTCCGGACTATCGCACAGTTTTCTCGGATGCAAGAATGCATTGAGAGAACCATGGCCAGTCAACAAGAATCCGAGACTCAGATTAAATCTGAAGTCTGGACGGTCTGCAGTGAACTTGACATCACGAATAAATTCGCGAGTCACCCGCCCATTCACACTTGCATCCCATCTGACCTGCCAGTCAGACAGAACACACTCTTTCAATAACTTCTTACAGCTATCCACTGCTAAGCTATTTACGTCCCTATCAAATAACCACTCATCCTGCAGCAATGGCAGCCGCCTCTTAATCTTGAACATCAAGGCTCTACGCCTGACTTCCAAGTCAAGAGGGCTGCACCAAGCAATACCTGCAAAGCTTCCGTAGAAACAGTGCGGCACACAGGCAGACAACCTAAAAGAATCACACGCTGGCAAGCCAGCACTTTCTTTCTGCCCACCACAGTCTTTGCTGCCTCATACCACACAGACGACCCATATGCTGCAATGCAAATAGGCCGCCGTATATTGTACGCACAGTTCGTCTGCTAAGGCCCCAATCACTCCGCAAAATGCGACGCACCTATCCAACCATACTAAACAACCACGCCCTGAGACCGGTGAGATGCGGCATAAAGCACATCCCCTCACCGAAAGTAATGCCAAGGTACCGAACCTCAGTCACATACTTTAAGCTAACGTCGTTTAGTCTGACAACTGGAGGCCGACAGGTAGACAATTTACCCTTGAGTAACATTGCCACCGTCTTATCCGCTGCCAAACCGACGCCGACACTGTCGCCCCAATCGCAAACAATGCGCAAGCACTCCCTAGCACCTGCCTCAATCTCGGAGCGCAATTGCCCCTCAATCAAAATGAGCAGATCATCCGCATACGCACAACACTTGCAGCGCAATTCGAGTTGCTTCAATAGGGAGTCCATCATTAGGTTCCATATAAATGGACCACAGATGGATCCTTGCGGACAACCACGAACCACATCCACAGTGACACTCTCACATTTTCCTATTGCTGTCGCACGCCTGCCAGAAAAGTAGCTCTTCCATAGAGCCATCTCTCGGCAGCCACAGTCGCTCAATTTTCTTAACACACTTGCCCAGCTAAGGTGGTCAAACGCACCCATAAAATCTACAAAAATGCCTAAGATGTACCTGGAGTTGCTGGACCCCACTGAGTCCTTGACATAATGCCATGCATCCTCCGTACATCTACCTCTAGTGAAGCCATATTGTCTATCAGACATCTGGTCTTCAACTAACTCCTGCAGCCTTTCTATCATGACTCTCTCACACATCATTTCGCCCACATCACCCATTACTACATATGACCGCTGGAAGTTCAACTGAAGGACAATCGCACTATATATCGGGCAAGCCAGAGACATCATAAGATGCTCCGAAGGCTGCCCTTTAAAAGCACAATTCCGGCAACTAAGTGCATTGGTACACTTAGCTACCCGATGGCCCACTTGACCACAGCGCCGACAGACATTGTGTTTGGCCCTGCAGTCCGCTACCTTGTGGTCGAAGCCCAGGCAACGGAAGCAGCTCAGAACCGGGTCAAAGTTCCTCAAGCGGAATGAAAACCACTTGATGTAGCAGCGGCCAACATGCATGGCCATGCCATCGCCCTCCAACACAACATTGACCGACGCTGACCCACCAGTCCCAGGCCATGGCTTGCTCACCATACGGACGCCTTTCTTGAAGCCCTCAAGAGACATGCTGTCCTTGAGGTTCATCTCGTAAAGATCACTCATGTATTCGTCAGGAGTAATCTGCGAGTGAACGCCCGTCACCACAATTTTTGGCCCCAGTTTGACATTCACACTCACTTCCAGCCCACCTCTTTAAATTTCGCGTTTCCTGCGATCACTCTCCGCTCTGCAACGGATGGAGTGCGAATAATCGCACCACCATCCCGAAGAGGACGAACCTCGTGCACCCGTACACCCAGGGTTGGACCTACCTCCTTCACCACCTGATCAACCACTTCCTTTGAGGTCTTCGCAGTCTTGCTCGGACCACGAGGACCATGTCTCTACTGGCTTAGGTCTCGGCGTCTCCGGGGTAGACGGCGCTGCCGACTTGGAACCGTCTTTGGCAACCGGTGCACGCAGCGGAGCACCCCCGCTAACCGGCGCTGGCACTCGGAAAGGCCCATTGAGGGGCCGCTACTCGCATGAGCGCGAGCCTCCTCACCGTCCTCGGAGACGCTCATTTTCCGCCATCTGCGAAAACAGCAGCATCTCCATTTCCGCTAGGTAGTCAACTACACTAACCAGCGCCTTGCCTTGCATTCCACAATCAGCAACAACGAGCGTGAGCACGTCCTTACTGATCGCCTTAATTTTCTCTACTGGGCTTCCCTTGCGCATCATTGGCCCTGGCTTGCTCAATGGAGCAACCAACGCCTCTGCTGCCTTTTCAGCCGCCCTAAACTCCTCAAGCATACTCCCCAATGAGCACATCGGGGTCGAATCTGCCGACACCAGATTCTCCTCAGCCACGCTAAGCATGCTAGTAGCAGCGCTGACACCACCACTAGCGGCTCCCATACACTCAGCACCTAACCCAGCATCAGCAAAAGAAGCTAAAGAAGCTGCCTTCTTCAGCTTCCTTGCTGATCGGCCGAACTCGCCTTCCGCTTAACCTTCCCGTCAGCCACCGAAGGGAGGTCGTCCGTCGACGCACCACTCCCCCCAGCACCAACGGCCGGCTTGCACGCTGGCATCTAAAACTTTTTTGCAAGTCTTAAAAATACTCAACTGTACTCACCAGAAAGTAGGTCACTCGAAACTAAGCTACTTTAAGAGCGCTTAAAATAAGCACACGCACGCACACACTCGCAACGACGCGCGACGATTTTCCCACGCTGCTCACACGCACACAGCGAATGAGAAGCACAAAGCGCACACGCGAAACTTTTACCGCTAACTAAGAGATAACAAATAACTGTTATCGCAAAAACACTACGAAATGCAGGCACCCGCTAACACGTCTGTTCAGCTCGACAGTTGAAACCAGACTGAGTAGATAGGGACATAAAGACCAGTGTTTTACGTGTGCACCTGTCACAAGTGACTTATCACACGGTGCCCGAGCACAGGGATACAATTTAAGCGTTGATCAGCGCCCCCTTGGAGACTCTCCGCAGGTACACACTGAAGCACCAGCTGTTTGGGCTGGGTACTTCCTCCTGTGTGGGGAGCGAGGCCCACCTAAAACCTCTTCCGATTTTTGGTTATCGGCAACCGGTTGTATTACGCAACTCCACGTCGAGCACTCCGCTCTCTCCGCATTTGGATGTAAACCACAGCCACCACGATGCTCCCGAAGGGCCACAACCCGTGCCAGGACGGACAAAAGTCCGCGGGCACCTGGCTCCCGTGGTACCAGAAGACCTCCGGTCAGGTTTCGTACCACAAGGGTACTACCAATTTAACTCCAAACAGTTAGCGTTGGTGACGCACCTCAAGAATCGCTTCGTACGATAAGTGGAGGTCCACTGTGGTGAAATTCTAAGACCCGTCATCCACACGGGTGAGTCAGTTTTAGCTATAAGCTCGGGACTGACGGCCCAGCTACCCCGTTTAGTCGTCTCGTACGACAAGCAGAGGTGCACTGTGGTGGAATTCTAAGACCCGCCAACCACACAGGTGAGGCCAGTTTTAGCTTTTCAGCTCGGGACTGACAGCCCTAAAGGAAAAATTATCCGTTTAGTCGCCTCATACGACAAGCAGGGATAAGCTGTGGAGGAATTCTAAGACCCGCCAACCACACGGGTGAGACAGTTTTAGCCTTTCAGCTCGGGACTGCCGGCCCATTCGTCGCCTCCTGGTACAACAATTGCCGACGCCTTGCGAACACGGCATCGGCAAATGTTTGCAATAGCTGCATCCTCTCCTGTGTCGCCACCGCTCCAGAAACCCTCCAGACGCCATGCAGGTATTCGATCCCAAGTCCATCGAGGTGACGCAAATCTGCATATATGGGGCATACACACAGAACGTGCAGCGCATCTTCGCTATCCGCACCGCATAGAGCGCAGGCGTACCTTTAGACGTCTCTCATGCAGAAATGCATTCAGCGATCCATGGCCATCTGCAAGAATCCAGCACGCAGCTGAAACCGAAGTCTCGCCTGCTGAAGACGAACCCAGCATACGGTTCATCACCATTATTCCATCTGCTTTGCCACTCCTGCAGCATACGGTCGTCCAGCATCGCCATCTTCTGCTTGTGATCAAGACCCGACAGATCTTGACCAAACAGCCAGTCGCTCTCCTCCAGCGGGTGATCGCGCTTGAGTTTGAAACTGATTGCCAATTTCTTGGCAGCCAGATCAAACGGGGGGAACACCAGCAAGAACTTGCAGTGCCACAGTGGACACTGTACGGCACACCGGTAGGAATCCAAGAAGGATGCGCCTTTGGCAGGACAATAGGTGCCTCCTGGCCCCTACTCTCATCGCCGTGGCATACCACACTGAGGCACCAAAAAGCGCACAAGGCACCATGAGTCCAGTGTAAATGGTCCGCTTGGCACGGGGACTGATCCCCCCAGTCGACCCGTAAGACGCGTGCCAAAACATCAACGACTCCGCTCAGCCGATCACGTAAAGACGCGATATGCGGGTTGAAATTCAACCGCTCGCCGACCGTGATGCCCAGATACCGGTATTTGTCAACGTAGGGCAAGTTTGCTCCAGCAAACCGTACCCCAGGTCGCCTATTAGCCGATAATTGGCCTTTCAGCAACATGACAGCCGTCTTACTGGTGGAGACGGACACGCCTACCTCTGTTCCCCAAGCTCCTACGATGGACATATATTCCGCTCCTTTCGACTGCAGATCGTTTCGGGAGTTTCCCTCAACGAGAAGCAGCAAGTCGTCTGCATACGCGCTCAGTTTGCACAAAGGCTCCAAGCGCCGAAGAAGCACATCCATCATGAGGTTCCAAATGAATGGACCACTGATGGAACCCTGTGGGCAACCTCTGGTCACCGGCACAGATGCTTCCTCGTATCTGCTGACGATGCACGCACTCCTGCCAGAGAAGAAGCTTCGCCACAAGCTGGCTTCTCGGCAGCCAGAGTCGATCAGCCGGCGTAGCACGGCATCCCACTCCACGTGGTCAAATGCTCCTTTGAAATCCACGAAGATTCCGAGTACATATCTTGCCGGGCTGGCGTCGACAGTACTCTTCACGTGTCTCCAGGCATCCTCCACACAGCGTCCAGGTTGAAATCCAAATTGCCATCTGCAGCCCTCTGGGAGCATGTCCTTCATTCGGCTGACCATGATACCCTCGAGCACCTTACCAAAGACTGGTAGCAGACATATACCACGATAAGAGCCAGGATCGCTCCTGTCCTTATCGGGCCCCTTGAGAAGTGGCACAACGCGCGGGCGTTTCCACTCAGAAGGGAAATGTCCTTCGGCTAAACAGCGGGAATACAACGCTGTAAGATGCTGAGGAATAGCACGCCAAACCTCCTTACAGATCACTCCAGTGATGCCGTCCATGCCAGGCGAGCGTCTGCTCCGAAGCCTGGCGACACAAGCACTCACTTTGTACTCGTCGAGTGTGGGCGGAAGCACATCTGGGATGGCAATCGGTGCATTCGACTCCGCAACAGGGAAGAAGTTACGGAGGAGCACTCGCGCACAGTCGTGCCATGTTACGACTGGCTCGCCATTTACCCGTAGGCAGCCCAACTCGGAATTCCGTTTGTGACGTCGGCAAATCCTGTAGACATGCCCCAGGGATCATCCCGATTTTCTCCAACGAAGCGACGCCAGTTGTCCTCCTTTGCCGACAGAATAAGCTTCTTGTACTGACCCACGGAGATCCGCAGGTCAGTAGCAAGTCGCCCTGCTTCATCGCTGCCACGACGACGAGCATTCTGTAGCCGCCGCCTCAGTCTCCTGACCTCTCGGCGCTTCGTACTGAGGTTGGCATTCCACCAGACCACTTTCCGAACGGCTCTCGGCTGCCTGCGTCCAAATACATGGTCGCATACACTGTGTACCAGTGCACGCGTTGCAGACACCTGGTCATCAATGGACATCTCCGTGTAGTCCTGCGGGAATTCCTCAAGCTTGCATACAAGCTCACCACGGAACGACTGCCAACGTGCATTGGAGAAGTTCCAGGACGGAACAGGAGCATCGCTCTCAACTGTGTCTCTGGGGTCTCGCGTCACCTCAACACAGATCGTGTTGTGGTCACTGAGTTCCCACTCGTCCACTCTCCAGTCATATGTGGCCCACATAAGCGCTGCTTCGTTGGCAATCGTGACGTCGATATCACTCCGTCCGCGGTGATTATCGAACGTATACAAACTACTGACCTCATTTAGCACGCCGGCTCGGGATTCTTGAATCCATTCGGTCAGCAGCTCACCCCTTCGGCGGTTCAAATCGCCACGAGCACGCTCGAGCGATTTGCTGAACCACAAGGGGGACACTGCATTCGCATCCATGCCACAGATAACCGGATTGCTACCAGCCAGTAGTAGCACGGAATCTAGATACGCAAGATACGGTTCCAAATCAGTGTTGTATTGGCAGTACACGGAGCTCAGGAAGATTGAGCCAAATCTTCCAGTGACACTCACGCATACGCCAAAGTCCGTGATGAGCGACTCAATAGGCATACAGATGGCATCCGGGTCGTCCAAGAAGATGGCAGCCTTCAAACGCCGATCAGCAAACACACGCATCCCGGCTGGAATGCCCGTAATGCCGTGCTTTCTGTCGACGTATGGTTCCTGCACCAAAGCGAACATGTGGCGGGAGTCTCGCACCCGAGTTGCAAACTCAATTGTAGCGGCTCGACCTCGACCACAATTAGCTTGGATGAAGCTAAACATTTTAATGTCTAGCTTGCACCCTCGCTAAGACCGCACCATATATTGGGCACGTCTCCGACAGCATGTAATGCCCGGAGGGAAGCCCCTTGAAACGGCAGTTTCGGCAGTCCACCGGGCTAGCACATTTCGACGCTACATGGCCGGTCTGCCCGCATTGGCGGCATACTTCGTTTTTCAATCGGCATTGCGCAACCTTGTGGTCGAATCCCATACAGCGATGACACGCGTAAGTACGGACGAGCGACCTACAGCGGAACGAAAACCACTTGATGTAGACCCGCCCGGTCTTATCAAGCACCGCTTGCGCCTTTTCGTCACATTCGAGTGTCAGATTGACTCTGACACCGTCAGTGACCGACCACGGCTTCGACGCCATATGCACCATCTTCTTGAAGGCCGACGGCGAGAACTCCTCCTTGAAGTGGTTCTCATAGAGCTCGTCCATGAAAACTTCCGGTATAATCCCAGTGTCCACGTCGAACACGGTGATTTTCGACCTCACTCCACGGTTGGGCTCAACCTCCAGTCCGACCTCGTTGAATTTCGCGTTGGCCACCACTTTGTTCATCTCGTTTCTCGACGGCGTACGAATGACGGCGCCACCGCGCTTCAATTCACGGACTTCGTGAACTCTAACGCCCAGAGCTGGAGCAACTTGGCTCATCACCTTATCGGCAATCTCCTTGCCCGACACTGTCGGGTCCTTGCTCGTCACTACAGCCGACCACGTTTCCACGGGCTTTCTGGCTGCAGGAGCATTTCTCGGTGCGGCCATCGGGGCGACGCCGGGGACAGCTCTGGTGGCGGCACCACTCGCACTTGCGGCCGTAAAGGGCGCAGCAGCTGGTTGGCACAACGCAACCTTCGTCTCCAAGACGGCGTTTCGCACAGCTAGCGCGGTCACCAGCTCGCTAAGCCGGGCAGTTGCCTCCAGAACGGCGATGGCCGCTTCCGGCGCCAGTCCAGCGCGCAGCACAGCGGACCTCACCGTCTGGTCTACACCCGCCAGCTGAGCCAATACGGCATCAGACCCTTCCTTCACCACACTGGCAGCAACAAAACTACCAGCAGGAGCTGGACAGGCAGGCGCGCTCAGTCGGGCGACAGCGGCCACCGTAGCGGGTGCAGGGGCGGCAGTAGCAGCAGCAACTCCATCGGCGACTCCAGCGGCGGCTCCATCAGCGACTCCAGCGGCGGCTCCAGCGGCGACTCCAGCGGCGGTTCCAGCGGCAACTTCGTTGGCGGCTGCTCCATCGGCGTTGCCCCCAATAAAGGAGACAGCCAGCCGCTTGGCAGAGGATGCATCGTCGCTGCCAACCAGGTTGGGCGACGATACAGCCTTGCCTCGCGGCTTTCTGCCTCGCTTCCCGCGTGGACGATCGTCCGAGACGGACATCTCGCTCGTATCGCTGCATACACTGGCGCTTGATCTCGTGTCCATCATGGCGCCAACGGTTCGCAGTTTAAACTGCGCAAGCAGTTAAACCACACACACTCGCAAGCAGTACACAGAAAGCAGTAAACCACACAAGCAGTTCACGCAAGCAGTTCAAATTAAAGCAGTTCAGTTAAAGCAGTTCAAATTAAAGCAGTTCACAATGTAAGCAGTGCAAGCAGTACACCCGTTGCAAGCAGTACACCCGCGGCAAGCAGTGTACTCAAGCAGTTCAAATCGCTCAGCTTTTGTCCGCGACGAAAACAATAAGCTCTTGCACATTCACTATTTACAGTAATTACAATTACTGTAAACAAAACACCGTAACTTCGTTTGTTTACTATCTCGGCGACAATTACGAAAGTACCGCAATTTCTTCAACGAGAACAGCGCGCACGTCTGCTCTGGTGCTTTAAGAGCACTTAAAGCAAGCACACGCACGCACACACTCGCGACGGCGCGCGACGACTTTCCCACGCTACTCACACGTACACAGCGAACGAGAAGCACAAAGCGTACACGCGAAAATTTACCGCTGTTCGAAAGACAACAAATAACTGTTATCGCAAAACAATACCAAATGCAGGCACCCGCTAACACGTCTGTTCAGCTCGACAGTTGAAACCAGACTGAGTAGATAGGGACATAAAGACCAGTGTTTTACGTGTGCACCTGTCACAAGTGACTTATCACACGGTGCCCGAGCACAGGGATACAATTTAAGCGTTGATCAGCGCCCCCCTTGGAGACTCTCCGCAGGTACACACTGAAGCACCAGCTGTTTGGGCTGGGTACTTCCTCCTGTGTGGGGAGCGAGGCCCACCTAAAACCTCTTCCGATTTTTGGTTATCGGCAACCGGTTGTATTACGCAACTCCACGTCGAGCACTCCGCTCTCTCCGCATTTGGATGTAAACCACAGCCACCACGATGCTCCCGAAGGGCCACAACCCGTGCCAGGACGGACAAAAAGTCCGCGGGCACCTGGCTCCCGTGGTACCAGAAGACCTCCGGTCAGGTTTCGTACCACAAGGGTACTACCAATTTAACTCCAAACAGTTAGCGTTGGTGACGCACCTCAAGAATCGCTTCGTACGATAAGTGGAGGTCCACTGTGGTGAAATTCTAAGACCCGTCATCCACACGGGTGAGTCAGTTTTAGCTATAAGCTCGGGACTGACGACCCAGCTACCCCGTTTAGTCGTCTCGTACGACAAGCAGAGGTGCACTGTGGTGGAATTCTAAGACCCGCCAACCACACAGGTGAGGCCAGTTTTAGCTTTTCAGCTCGGGACTGACAGCCCTAAAGGAAAAATTATCCGTTTAGTCGCCTCATACGACAAGCAGGGATAAGCTGTGGAGGAATTCTAAGACCCGCCAACCACACGGGTGAGACAGTTTTAGCCTTTCAGCTCGGGACTGCCGGCCCATTCGTCGCCTCCTGGTACAACAATTGCCGACGCCTTGCGAACACGGCATCGGCAAATGTTTGCAATAGCTGCATCCTCTCCTGTGTCGCCACCGCTCCAGAAACCCTCCAGACGCCATGCAGGTATTCGATCCCAAGTCCGGCGAGGTGACGCAAATCTGCATATATGGGGCACGCACACAGCAGAACGTGCAGCGCATCTTCGCTATCCGCACCGCATAGACATGCAGGCGTACCGCTTAGACGTCTCTCATGCAGAAATGCATTCAGCGATCCATGGCCTGTCATCAGGAATCCAGCACGTAGGCTGAAACCGAAGTCTCGCCTGCTGAAGACGAACCCAGCATCCGGGATAAAAAGATGAGTCACCCGGCCGGGTTCATCACCATTATCCCATCTGCTTTGCCACTCCTGCAGCATACGGTCGTCCAGCATCGCCATCTTCTGTTTGTGATCAAGACCCGACAGATCTTGACCAAACAGCCAGTCGCTCTCCTCCAGCGGGTGATCGCGCTTGAGTTTGAAACTGATTGCCAATTTCTAGGCAGCCAGATCAAACGGGGGAACACCAGTAAGAACTTGCAGTGCCACAGTGGACACTGTACGGCACACCGGTAGGAATCCAAGAAGGATGCGCTTTTGGCAGGACAATAAGTGCCTCCTGGCCGCTACTAGTCTCATCGCCGTAGCATACCACACTGAGGCACCAAAAAGCGCACAAGGCACCATGAGTCCAGTGTAAATGGTCCGCTTGGCACAGGGACTGATCCCCCAGTCAACCCGTAATACGCGTGCCAAAACACCAACGACTCCGCTCAGCCGATCACGTAAAGACGCGATATGCGGGTTGAAATTCAACCGCTCGCCGACCGTGATGCCCAGATACCGGTATTTGTCAGCGTAGGGCAAGTTTGCTCCAGCAAACCGTACCCCAGGTCGCCTATTAGCCGATAATTGGCCTTTCAGCAACATGACAGCCGTCTTACTGGTGGAGACGGACACGCCTACCTCTGTTCCCCAAGCTCCTACGATGGACATATATTCCGCTCCTTTCGACTCCAGATCGTTTCGGGAGTTTCCCTCAACGAGAAGCAGCAAGTCGTCTGCACATCCATCATGAGGTTTCAAATGAATGGACCACTGATGGAACCCTGTGGGCAACCTCTGGTCACCGGCACAGATGCTTCCTCGTATCTGCTGACGATGCACGCACTCCTGCCAGAGAAGAAGCTTCGCCACAAGCTGGCTTCTCGGCAGCCAGAGTCGATCAGCCGGCGTAGCACGGCATCCCACTCCACGTGGTCAAATGCTCCTTTGAAATCCACGAAGATTCCGAGTACATATCTTGCCGGGCTGGCGTCGACAGTACTCTTCACGTGTCTCCAGGCATCCTCCACACAGCGTCCAGGTTGAAATCCAAATTGCCATCTGCAGCCCTCTGGGAGCATGTCCTTCATTCGGCTGACCATGATACCCTCGAGCACCTTACCAAAGACTGGTAGCAGACATATACCACGATAAGAGCCAGGATCGCTCCTGTCCTTATCGGGCCCCTTGAGAAGTGGCACAACGCGCGGGCGTTTCCACTCAGAAGGGAAATGTCCTTCGGCTAAACAGCGGGAATACAACGCTGTAAGATGCTGAGGAATAGCACGCCAAACCTCCTTACAGATCACTCCAGTGATGCCGTCCATGCCAGGCGAGCGTCTGCTCCGAAGCCTGGCGACACAAGCACTCACTTCGTACTCGTCGAGTGTGGGCGGAAGCACATCTGGGATGGCAATCGGTGCATTCGACTCCGCAACAGGGAAGAAGTTACGGAGGAGCACTCGCGCACAGTCGTGCCATGTTACGACTGGCTCGCCATTTACCCGTAGGCAGCCCAACTCGGAATTCCGTTTGTGACGTCGGCAAATCCTGTAGACATGCCCCCAGGATCATCCCGATTTTCTCCAACGAAGCGACGCCAGTTGTCCTCCTTTGCCGACAGAATAAGCTTCTTGTACTGACCCACGGAGATCCGCAGGTCAGTAGCAAGTCGCCCTGCTTCATCGCTGCCACGACGACGAGCATTCTGTAGCCGCCGCCTCAGTCTCCTGACCTCTCGGCGCTTCGTACTGAGGTTGGCATTCCACCAGACCACTTTCCGAACGGCTCTCGGCTGCCTGCGTCCAAATACATGGTCGCATACACTGTGCACCAGTGCACGCGTTGCAGACACCTGGTCATCAATGGACATCTCCGTGTAGTCCTGCGGGAATTCCTCAAGCTTGCATACAAGCTCACCACGGAACGACTGCCAACGTGCATTGGAGAAGTTCCAGGACGGAACAGGAGCATCGCTCTCAACTGTGTCTCTGGGGTCTCGCGTCACCTCAACACAGATCGTGTTGTGGTCACTGAGTTCCCACTCGTCCACTCTCCAGTCATATGTGGCCCACATAAGCGCTGCTTCGTTGGCAATCGTGACGTCGATATCACTCCGTCCGCGGTGATTATCGAACGTATACAAACTACTGACCTCATTTAGCACGCCGGCTCGGGATTCTTGAATCCATTCGGTCAGCAGCTCACCCCTTCGGCGGTTCAAATCGCCACGAGCACGCTCGAGCGATTTGCTGAACCACAAGGGGGACACTGCATTCGCATCCATGCCACAGATAACCGGATTGCTACCAGCCAGTAGTAGCACGGAATCTAGATACGCAAGATACGGTTCCAAATCAGTGTTGTATTGGCAGTACATGGAGCTCAGGAAGATTGAGCCAAATCTTCCAGTGACACTCACGCATACGCCAAAATCCGTGATGAGCGACTCAATAGGCATACAGATGGCATCCGGGTCGTCCAAGAAGATGGCAGCCTTCAAACGCCGATCAGCAAACACACGCATCCCGGCTGGAATGCCCGTAATGCCGTGCTTTCTGTCGACGTATGGTTCCTGCACCAAAGCGAACATGTGGCGGGAGTCTCGCACCCGAGTTGCAAACTCAATGGTAGCGGCTCGACCTCGACCACAATTAGCTTGGATGAAGCTAAACATTTTAATGTCTAGCTTGCACCCTCGCTAAGACCGCACCATATATTGGGCACGTCTCCGACAGCATGTAATGCCCGGAGGGAAGCCCCTTAAAACGGCAGTTTCGGCAGTCCACCGGGCTAGCACATTTCGACGCTACATGGCCGGTCTGCCCGCATTGGCGGCATACTTCGTTTTTCAATCGGCATTGCGCAACCTTGTGGTCGAATCCCATACAGCGATGACACGCGTAAGTACGGACGAGCGACCTACAGCGGAACGAAAACCACTTGATGTAGACCCGCCCGGTCTTATCAAGCACCGCTTGCGCCTTTTCGTCACATTCGAGTGTCAGATTGACTCTGACACCGTCAGTGACCGACCACGGCTTCGACGCCATATGCACCATCTTCTTGAAGGCCGACGGCGAGAACTCCTCCTTGAAGTGGTTCTCATAGAGCTCGTCCATGAAAACTTCCGGTATAATCCCAGTGTCCACGTCGAACACGGTGCTTTTCGACCTCACTCCACGGTTGGGCTCAACCTCCAGTCCGACCTCGTTGAATTTCGCGTTGGCCACCACTTTGTTCATCTCGTTTCTCGACGGCGTACGAATGACGGCGCCACCGCGCTTCAATTCACGGACTTCGTGAACTCTAACGCCCAGAGCTGGAGCAACTTGGCTCATCACCATATCGGCAATCTCCTTGCCCGACACTGTCGGGTCCTTGCTCGTCACTACAGCCGACCACGTTTCCACGGGCTTTCTGGCTGCAGGAGCATTTCTCGGTGCGGCCATCGGGGCGACGCCGGGGACAGCTCTGGTGGCGGCACCACTCGCACTTGCGGCCGTAAAGGGCGCATCAGCTGGTTGGCACAACGCAACCTTCGTCTCCAAGACGGCGTTTCGCACAGCTAGCGCGGTCACCAGCTCGCTAAGCCGGGCAGTTGCCTCCAGAACGGCGATGGCCGCTTCCGGCGCCAGTCCAGCAGTCCAAGCAGTACACACGTTGCAAGCAGTACATCCGCGGCAAGCAGTGTACGCAAGCAGTTCCAATCGCTCAGCTTTTGTCCGCGACGAAAACAATAAGCTCTTGCACATTCACTATTTACAGTAATTACAATTACTGTAAACAAAACACCGTAACTTCGTTTGTTTACTATCTCGGCGACAATTACGAAAGTACCGCAATTTCCTCAACGAGAACAGCGCGCACGTCTGCTCTGGTGCTTTAAGAGCACTTAAAGCAAGCACACGCACGCACACACTCGCGACGGCGCGCGACGACTTTCCCACGCTACTCACACGTACACAGCGAACGAGAAGCACAAAGCGTACACGCGAAAATTTACCGCTGTTCGAAGACAACAAATAACTGTTATCGCAAAACAATACCAAATGCAGGCACCCGCTAACACGTCTGTTCAGCTCGACAGTTGAAACCAGACTGAGTAGATAGGGACAGTAGGAATCTCGTTAATCCATTCATACGCGTCACTAATTAGATGACGAGGCATTTGGCTATTTTTTGTAGGAAATGAATTTGCCCACACAACAATGCCATATATGGATGGCACGTCATATGACTGTTTTCCCTTTACTTTGTACACAATAGATGTTGGCCAGTGTAGTTGACTTTCAATGAGGAAAGTAAATCTCGGTGCTAACCCACTCCTTGGCGATATCCAGTATGGAACATGAACGTCTTAAAGCCGCAGACTCCGCCATCTACCACCCTGGTACTGATAATATTGCTATCACCAGCATTAAGGACTCCCAGTGCTCTCAGTCGTTTTACCGACCGATAGCTCCAGATGCCCCTCCAGTTTAGCGTAGCAGAAACGATTTTAATGTCCTCATGTGCCTGATAATCCCGAACCAGAGCCGTTCGTACGTCCTGTCTGTCGTAGATCTCAACCTTACTCTGATGAGCTTGGTCAAGATCAAGTCCGTCAGTCACTACCTGAGCGTCGATCACTATCGTGTGATCTGGTCGGAAACCCACCAGGTCCGGCTTATATATCCTGTTCTCTCCTGCAGACTTGGTTCAGCAATGACAGAGTAGCCTCTCGTCTCAAGACCCCGCTTGAGATAATTAGCCACACTGTTGTGTCTAGCCACCCGCCTCCCATGCGTACGATGACACTTCTGCAGAATGTGGTTTAGTGATTCGGGAGCATCACATCCTGCACGACACTGCCTCTCCAATTCGTGCCTTCCCTCGTGGTACGAGACCGCGTGGGTAGGGCATTTATCCGCAGTTTGATCCCATTCAAATAAGCTTTTCCAGTTAACAAACGCGTGGGTGCGACAACCCACCCGTGTTGCGGAGCATAACGCCCTGCTTCACGGAGACCGCTACCATCAACAGAGGAGTGCAACCTATCCGCCCAGTACGAGTCGATCAAAAGGCGTGTATCCAGAGCCGCGTCTCCCGATGCCTTGCACCTATCTCGGCCCTCCGAATTTCCGCACTAAGGAACGAACTGGCTGTCTCGGATTGCTCGAGGTGGGGCCATTTTATGTTCGTTAACCTCTGTATGCGCAGCATTGAGCTGTCCTTCGAACTGAGGGAACACCGAGACCCCCACTTGTGTGGGGCATGGAAGAATGCTACTGACACATCCATAGGAAGATCTAACCATTTCCTTACGACCGACCGTACCAGTCTGTCACACTTTCTCAAAACGCCTATTGCCACACTACCAAGGGTTAGCTTGTGATATAGCTGTGGAATGAGGACAGTTCTGAGGGCGAATAACTTCTGCTGTGGCTTCAGGGGACCGCGATATGATATCTAATCTGGGACCAATGTCCTCAGTCGGATTGTAGCGGGCCCTCCCGTCCGCAGTGAACTGGATGCCGAGATACTTCCATTCCTCAGAACGCTTCAAGCTTGGACACTTGCGCGAACCTACACAAAAGCTCCGTGATTCGATCACAGTACACTTCTGCTTCGGTTGCCCCTTGACACTAACAGTAAAACACTTATTAGCGTTTAGGGTCAGCCCAACGGACGCCAAAAGGAGACCGTGGTATCCAATAATGCCTGAAGGCCCTTCGGTGTTGAAGCAAACAACACCAGATCGTCTGCGAACGCTGCAGCGTTTGTTTTGGCATTTCCGACACTGACACCAATCTCGTCCGGTAGAGACCTGAGCAACCGGTCGATGACCAAGTTGAACATATGTGGAGACAAAGGGTCACCCTGCTTCACACCTCTAGCAGGGACGAATTCCTCTGATCTCCAGCCTTTACCATTGAGACTAGTGCCACCTCCCAAGTACAAGCTACGTACGTAGTCAACAAAACCCGTTGGTGCACCATACGCGGATAGGGTGTCAATTACCGCTGCGTGAGACACAGAGTCAAACGCTTTGCTGACATCAAGTGTCGCGATATAACACGACGCATGACGTCTATGGTGGTCCCTCAGGATTAAGTCAACTATTGTCGCGTTATCGGCGCAACCGTCAGTAGGAAGAAACCCGCTGACGCGGATCCCAATCGACTGATGAGGCCAATCGAGATGCCAAGATGGCATTGAGTTGTCTAACTATGACAGAAGGCACCGATATCGGACGGAAGTCTTCTGGTCGGGATGCTCTTACCGTCTTCGGGATGAAAACGGTTCGAGCCATTCGGAAGAGTGTGGGTAGTTTGCCGCACCAGAGAATAAGGTTCATTATGCGAAGCATAACACCACTGGGAATACTCCTGGCAGTTCTTGGAGATATTCCGTCCGGTCCGGGAGAAGAATTCAATGGCACTTGATGCAATTGCAGGTCCCTAGACGTAATAGGTGACCATACCCCCTCAAGCAAGTGTCCCATATGGGGCACGGTGCTATTGCAAGAGGAAAGGCTCTGCTGTGTCATGACTTCTCTCCAGTATGGTTCCATAATCTCTTGGTTTGGCATTACCGACTCGTCGGGTCCTGCTAGCAGGGATCCGATGCATCGACCTTTATGTTTGTCCCAGTTGCGCTGAACCCTAGCGAACTGCTGCCTTCTATTTTGTCTCCTATTGCGAGGCTCAGGAAAGACTCTCGCCGAAACCGGACCTTCGTTTCGATTCGGAAAAATTTCCAGGAGATAGTTAGACAAACACTGGAGAGTTGCTTTGCCCGAAGTCTGCGCTCCATCAATGATAGATTGCAGAACCTCGACTCTCCACGATCGATTAGATCCCACAGGGCCGAAGCACCGCAGTATCCGCATGAGTACGTCGTCCGAATGTATCGATGGTGTGATTGGAACCGACTCTGACATTGAAGAAGAAGACTCAAGCCCACTTATACTAGGGCGGCGCGTAATGGTTTGTGGTTCATTAATTTCGGGGATAAGAGCCGCTTGCCCTCTTAGCTGCTCGATTTTTGCCTTATAATTATCCCTCTGTCGACACTTTTTAATAGCATCGACACTGCGTTCTGGAAAATGCAACGCCAGCTTTTATTAATGAACCTCTCGCCATTTGCTATGAGCTCAAGTTCCTTCCTCGCCATCATGGCCAATTCTTCCTCACACCACCTGGTTTTCACGTCAACACGCGTACGAAGCTCATCAAGCCTGTCTTTGTGCTGACGCGACATGTGGACACCTAAACCGGTCTTTGTTCCAAAAGATCGGCCGCATTCCACACATAGATGTCCAACAACTGGATTGGATTAGCATCTACGTTCCTTCCTGATAGGCTCCTACGGATGCCGTAGGAGAATTCACTGAATAACTTTCAGCTATCCGAGGCATGTTATTAGAGTTTGCACCATCAGTTTTTCAGGACCATCGGGGTGGTAACCCAATGGCCCCTTTCGCCGCTCATATTCGCTGCTGCCGAAACTACATCGGTCCAGCACCCGGAGGACACCACGAGGAGGCCACATTTTAGTGGGGCACATGTTGCCTATGAGTCGACTTGATCTGACTAACGAAGGACGGTAGCCCATTTGCCATTGCTGAGAAATGAACCATTATTCCCCTTCTGCAGACCCATTGATCCTCCATTCAGAGCACTGGGCAGAAATCACATTGTGTCAACACCCGCTAGGGCCATCACAATGCTTTGTTTTAATTAGACAGTCGGAGCACTGGGCAGAAATCAGTTCTGAATTGATTGCTTAATTGATAATTGTTTTAATTAGACAGTCGGATTCCCCAAGTCGTTATAAGTTTGAATTGATTGTTAATTGATAATCGTTATAATTTAAAAGAACTAACTGGTTGCCCAACTAGTATTCTTAAAATTTTAGCAAGAAAGTTCCACAATTGGCTACGTAACTAAACTATCCGGGGAACAAGAAACTACCATAAATGATAGAAACTCTATTTACCCAGAACGAGCACATAAACCATGTTATTGTTTCCCAATCAAGCCCGACTATCTCAATCTTCAGAGCCAATCCTTATCCCGAAGTTACGGATCTAATTTGCCGACTTCCCTTACCTACATTATTCTATCGACTAGAGACTCTTCACCTTGGAGACCAGCTGCGGATATTGGTACGGCCTGTTGAGAAGTTTGCGTGTCCCCACCATAAATTTTCAAGGTCCGAGGAGAAAATATCGACACAACAGTATATGTCATGCTCTTCTAGCCCATCTACCATATCTCTCTGCGAAAGACTTCCATGGTAGTACGGCTATAAAACAGAAAAGAAAACTCTTCCGATATCTCTCGACGGCTTCTTTATGGTCGTTCCTGTTGCCAGGATGAGCACGAGGCCCATATTTAATAACAAACGGATACTCAACAGGTTACGGAATTGGAACCGTATTCCCTTTCGTTCAAAATTATTCAAGTTTTTTAATTATGACAAAATTTAAATTTTAGTTACTTTTTTACTTGAAAATTTTCGGCTTTCGCCTTGAACTTAGGACCGACTAACTCGTGATCAACCACTGTTCACACGAAACCCTTCTCCACTTCAGTCCTCCAAGGTCTCATTCGATTATTTGCTACTACCACCAAGATCTGTACCAATGACGGCTCCATGCAGGCTTACGCCAAACACTTCTAAGCACACCATTGTACCTTCCTACTCACTAAAGTTTCAAAATTTATATTACAAGTAATATAAATCATCTACTTTAGCGGTAATGTATAGGTATACAACTTAAGCGCCATCCATTTTAAGGGCTAGTTGCTTCGGCAGGTGAGTTGTTACACACTCCTTAGCGGATTTCGACTTCCATGATCACCGTCCTGCTGTTTTAAGCAACCAACGCCTTTCATGGTTTCTGAATGAGTTGTTAATTTGGGCACCGTAACATTACGTTTGGTTCATCCCACAGCGCCAGTTCTGCTTACCAAAAGTGGCCCACTGGGCACATTATATCATAACCTTAAACTTCATATCAAGAAAGTTAAGGTTCTTACCCATTTAAAGTTTGAGAATAGGTTAAGATCGTTTCGACCCTAAGGCCTCTAATCATTCGCTTTACCAGATAAGATTAT